>NC_034598.1:51193968-51293294 GCF_900095145.1 Mus pahari | reverse complement strand
GGCCCTTAGGGTGTGGCCTGGCTTACGCATGCGCAACATAGTATCACTCCCAGGCTGTAACGGCTATGTGAGGCCGGCTATGTGAGGCGGCGCTCCACAAATAAGTACAAAGTGATAAAGTGTATGAAGAGATTAAGCAGCCAAGAGTAAGTGCTGCCATCGCCTTTTGGAGAGTTTAAAGTACATTTGCGTATACCATCCCACACTGAGAAACAATATTGAGTTCTTTGAAGCTTTAGAAACTAAGCATATATATGTGCTAGTTTTTCTCTGTCTAAGGGAAACCCGGGTCCTTGTTGTCTTGGTACTTTCTCTGTCTACCTTTAATAAAAACCTGTTTATTGTGCTGTAGTAACAGGCTCATTTTTTTCTCTTTCTTCAATGAACTATTTTTTTCTTTTTCCTCAATACCCCAGATTTTATATTTGTTTCATTGTGTCTTTCTCGTTCTTAAAACCCTCTTGTTGGAATAGGATATGGTAGGAATCAATAATTCACCTTTGTGGATAGATAGCCTACCAGGCTTTAATTCCTAACAGATTGATCACATAAATCCCTCTCTTGGTATACTTAGTTCTTTATTATTGTTCACTAGACCCTGACAGTGAGTGCCCCAGGCTAGAGACATGTTTTATTCATCTTTATTCTACCTACAGGGCCAGCATAAGATTTACATGTTGTAGGTATTCATGCAACATTTATTTAATGATCGAGGAAAATTAATGAATTAATTAAATCAGATGTTCCTTTCTTCTGCATTTATAAGTACACATGCTAAAGTCCATTCTCATGCTATGCAGGGATTAATTTTCAAACCTCAGTAACTAATATTCTTATTATTTCTAGTTTATTTAAGTCCAAAGTTTTCCTGATAACAGTAGAACCTTTTTCTCAATTGTTTTTTCTAGTCCAGACTTAAAAATATCAAATACAGAAAATAAGCATTAGCCCTATGTTTCACCATGCTTCTTGTGCTGTCATAGCAGAAAATCTGGAATTAAACAAATATACGTTCTATCATGTATACCCACAGCCATGTGCTGCAGGGCCCTCTGCGTGGTCAGACACATGTTTGGTAATTCTCACCCAAGTTCCACAATTATAGGTCAGAAGATTATATTAACATCTCTACAAGCTGGGCATGGTGGCGCATGCCTTTAATCCCAGCACTTGGGAGGCAGAGGCAGGCGGATTTCTGAGCTCAAGGCCAGCCTGGTCTACAGAGTGAGTTCAGGACAGCCAGGGCTATACAGAGAAACTCTGTCTCGAAAAACAAACAAACAAACAAAAATCTCTATAAATATAATTCTTCATTTTACAACTCATCCAAAATGTCCAGATAGAATTTATGATTAAGTCGTGCTTACCCAGTGATGCCTTGCCTCCAGAAGCTACAGAAGAAGCAAGTGACTTAATGTGTTTCACTACCCAAACTGCCTTTCGGAAAGTTTGGTTTTGAGGCTTCTTCCTTCTAGAAATCTTCACATTTGCCATCTTTAGAGAGAAGAATATGTCCATAATATCAGCCACTAAGGGTAGAAATGCAAAGTCCTGGATGCCACCCCATCAACAGATAGAGAGGTGGGTAGGTAGGTAGGTAGGTAGGTAGGTAGATGGATAGATGGATGGATGGATGGATGGATGGATGGATGGATGGAAAAATAGATAGATAGATAGATAGATAGATAGATAGATAGATAGATAGATAGATAGACAGATAGATAGATAGATAGATAGATAGACATAGATACATAAATACATAGAAACATAGATAGATGTATACATACATACATACATAGATTGATGGATGATAGATAGATGATGGATTATACATAGATCTGTGTCCTTTTATTACTGATTGTGTATAAAAGGATGCATTGGAAAATTAGTATTAATAAATTATTTGTTTTTTTCTGAAACTGATTAACTGCTTACCTATTAGCTTATGGTTTAAGTATATTCTAAGTCACGACATTTTCATGTCACTCTTGCTATAACCATGAACCATGGTTTCACAGAAACTGTTATTTCATTGGTCTCAGATAGCTTAGAACAAAATATTCATTTCCACATAATCAAAGGAGACTGAGTTCTTTCTGGAATCTATAGTTTTTAAGGTGTGTAATCTCAACTGGTTTACTTATTATTTGTGAAGTTCAGTTTCTTGTAAAATAGAACACAGAGAATACAGACATCATTCAACATTTTTAGAAATATAAAAATACTTTAAATGAATTTCCTCCGCAGAATCTGTTTATTATAGTATGTTTCTTTAAGTTTTGACTAAATGTTGAGTTTTAAAATGTGAAAATAGAACCTACCGCATAGGATTACTTTAAGAGATATAAAAATGGTCTTAATAAGCCATAATTGATAAGTTGAAGTTGTCTGAATGTTGCAGAAAATGATCTTGTAACATTTATATAGTGAAATATGATAGACTAGGATTCCTAGAAAGAAAATTATTACATTGAATAAAAACTGTGTAGATTTGGTTTACTTCAACAGAGCTCTGATCTACAATGCCACATGAATGCAGAAAGGAAGAGTTGTTTTAGTGTTTTAAAATCATCACTGCAGCTGATTGTCAAAGCCCATTGTGAAGTGGGCTAAGCAATATACTTCTTGGAGTGATCTCTCTGTGTTTCAATCCATAAATTATTTCATCAAAATAATTTATTTCTCTGGGTTTTTTTTCAACCTAATGATGCCACAGAGTTGTAGTTGATTATATGGTGGAGAGGTTAGACATTCTTTCTTTTCCTTCATTTAAGAGAGAAAATGAAAAGATACTTACTATTTTGGCTTAAAGTCATTTCTGCAGAAGAGCCAACATTTTGATATATTTATATTTATCCTCTTTTCAAAGACATGTATATTTCAAAGTCAGAGAGTTTTTGAATCAGCTCATTTTTAAATGTGGTGTGATTAGATAGTTCACACTCAGTGAGACATTAGCCATGAAAACAGGACTATCTGTAATTTCCTCAAGAATATCCCAGTGTGATTTTAAAATACAGCCCACTGAAAATAGAGCTTAAATGGGGTTGGTTTTCCAACTTGATTATAATTAGAGGCAGTAGATAGCAATATTTTTTTAAAAAAAACCGGCATGACCCAAATTGAAGCCAAAGCAGCCAATGTAATACTAGGTACTGTGAGCAGTCAGACAGAAGGACTGAGACCCAACTTTGAGATTCAGCCCTTGCACAAAGAACAGTGCCTTCAAAGGAAACCGGAACACACAATGTCCATTTTACATGGTAGAAACAAGCTCAAGTTCCAGCAGAGGAGCCACATTCTGGGCTTTCTTCAAGACCACACCAAATCTAACCAATAATTGATACACTGTCCCCAGAAACTGACCAATTACTTTCCCAAGCAGACAGTCTCTCCTAATTGTTTTTCTGTTCCTCTGTCTTTTTTGCCTTTTAAAAAGTCTTCCACCATGACTTAGCAAATAATCTTCTAATCAACTGTTTAAATACCACAATAATAACTACTTTGTAATCATCCCCATTAATTATTTAGAAAACAATCAGAGAACTTATTACAATCTCCTATTGTTTTATTTGTGACTCAATTTGTTGATCCTGCTAAACCACCTATTAAATAACAGAAAGATCTAAAATTGTGTCCATCAAACTAATTAGCTTCTTAATTTTCTCCAACTCATTGCTTTTGTTTGTAGAGCATTTTTTCTACATAAGGAGATAGAAGATGCTGATAATGGTTAACTTTAGGGTGTGTGTGTGTGTGTGTGTGTGTGTGTGTGTGCATGTGTGTGTGTTTTGAGGATTTTATAGAAAACCTTGCATATTAGTCAGGGTTCTCTAGAGTCACAGAACTTATGGGTAGTCTCTATATAGTAAGGGAATTTGTTGATGACTTACAGTCTGTAGTCCAACTCCCCAACAATGGTCAGCAGCTGCTGTGAATGGAAGCCCAAGGATCTAGCAGTTACTCAGTCTCACAAGGCAAGCAGACAAAGAAGAGAGCTTGAATCTTCCTTCTTCCAATGTCCGTATGTAGGTCTCCAGAAGAAGGTGTGGCCCAGATTAAGGTGTGTGCCACCACACCTGGATCTGGGAATTGCTTTGTCCCAGATGATCTTGAACTCAGAGATCTTCCTGTCTTAATCTTCTGGGATTCATAACCACTATGCCTCAAGATCTCCATGCCAAGATCAATGGCAGAAACTTGTATCTCCCAGCCTCCAGATTAGAATCACAGGTGAGCCTTCCAATTCTGGATATAGTCAAGTTGACAACCCGGAATAGCCACAACACATTGGTAGTAAATGTATTTATTTGCTGGTGTAGCCTAAATGAGCTAAATTATTTAAACAAATGTCTTCAAGTTCTGGAAAATAAGTTCCATGGTGTTAAGAGGCAGGGTTTAAGTAATGTAAGCTTGTCTGCCCCTCCTGTTACCCGACTACTACAGAAGGCAGCACAGTTTTCTAATGAGCACAAATCTAGGACAAGGAGAGAAAGCTGACACACAGCACAGAACACAGGTGTCAGCATTTTTTTTTTTTTCTTGTCAACCGGAAATGGATGATTTGTTGGAAGAACAGAGAAAGCACCAAAAGTTAGACCAATGCAGCTGAGCCAGGGAACACTCAATTGCCTCAGGTCTCTTCTTGCCTCAGGTCTCTTCTTGCTTGATGCAGCTTCCTCAGAAGATAAGAGTTACAGTATCAGCATACTTCATTTTTGCAATCTGAAGAGACTGAGAGATGAGAGCCATGCTACTTCATCCACAATCCAAGTAGCTAATGCAATGTGTAAAGCTAAGGACAGCCAGCTAGAACAATAAAGTCAGATTGTGACCAGGTAGGTCATGGAGGAGGTCCTTACTCAAGAGGCCAATAATGAGATTCGTTATCTATCTCTACTGTCCAATGTGTCCTGATTATTATGTGTAACCTTGGTAGCATGTATTGACATAATAGATAAATATAACATATAGAGTCCCATCAGTCAAATTAAAACCATTCAGGATATTCTTGCTTAGAGAGTCTCTCTATATGCAGGAGTCAGCTTTAAGAAACGGTGTTAGTTACTGTTCTGTTGCTCTGAGGAGACACCACGATCGAGACAACTTATAAAGGAAGACATTTACTAAAGGTTTGTTTACAGTTTCAGAGGGTTAGTCCATGACCATCACGGCCAGTAGCACAGTTATAGGCAGGCCAGCATGGTGCTGGAGCAGTACCCAAGAGCTCACATTTGATTCAGAAAGAGACCCAGGGTCTGGATGGGATTTTGAAGGGTCAAAGACCATCCCAAGTGAAACATGTCCTCCAACAAAACCACACTTCCTAAACATTTCCCAACAGTTCCACTAACTGGGAACCGAGCAATCAAACATGCAAACATGGAAGTCATTCTCATTCAAAGCTCCACATCAAATAAACCTTCCCTCCTTATGTAGAAGGATGCAGTTGAATATCATACTGTGAACTCTAGTGGTTATGCATTTTCCCTTCAATTTCAAATGCCTATTTAATAAAAACTCATCCTGAAATCTGTATTAATCCATATCTACTGCTCAAGAAAAGTAATGAAATATTACGAGCTAAAATTGCCTTAACTCATCTGGAAAGACCTGCTTTCCTTGTGTTTGTAGGTGAGGCGAATTTTGGTATGAAATTTCACTTTTGAAATCTGGTAATGAGAGAATGGCTAAGATACCTGATAGCATTTGTCTCAAAACTTCAGCAATGAACTTCTATTATCTGCTAAAATGAACCTGAGATATACGTGCAATCAAACTGTAATAGGTTCATAGCAGTAGCTGTTAAGTTTCAGAAGAAATATGAACAGGAATACACATACCCCAGATTACTTTTCCACCTCTGCTAATTCAATAATCTGTCCTGGGTTGTGGCTGTCATAAAGGAACCCCTGGGTTCTGTCATCATCATGAATGACAAGGAACTAAATGGGAGGAAAGAAGATAAAGAGAGACAAAGAAATAAGAGAATATTTTCCATGCCTTCCTTTGTCACATTTATAAAAGAGAATGTTGTTCTTGGGAGAAACTGAGCCAGAATTCCAGGGTAGTGGGAAGTTGTGGCAACTTACTAAGCTTTATAGAGTAGAGAGATGCACAGAGCAAAAGGAACAGGTGAGAAATAATTCTTACAAGCTAGACAGACTCAAGGAGCTGGGTTTTATAGAAAACCAAATGGGGTGCTTTTCTAACAAAATAGAATTATCAGTGTATTTTGTAAAGTGTAATGTGATACACTTTAAAAAATTAAAAATGTCAGAGATCATTCAGAAAGTGGAACAAAGGAAAATAAATGTCTAAACTTTAAAAAAAAAAAAAAAAGATGTTAGAGAGTCCTGGGGCAAACAATTAGCTAATAAAAGTTTTCAGATAATGAACTACACGTAGCTAAGAAATGCAGAAAGCAAGAGAAACAGTCTTCCCAAGGAAGAACACACAATTGCCTACCCAATACCAGATGGAAACTGAGCAGACTGAACAGAATGTATTGTTTGTTTAGGGAACTATGTGCATAGACATGGATGAATGTGATAAAAATTAATGAAACAAGAAAGAAGAGGAGGAAAAAAGGGGGACACAGAGAGGTAAAGGGAATCACAGATAAAACATTAAACGTAACAATAATGTAAAATTCCTCGGAACTTGAGACCCGGGGAAAGCAACCTAAAAGAAACATAAAGGGAAGAGAGATTATGGTAAAGCACACAGAGCTTCAAGAGTAAGCACTTAAAGAAATGCCAAATATTTGTAGAGAGTTAGAAGTGCTCAGGGAGTAATGCATGCAACGCAGGTATCAATGGAAGAATGTTGGATGTTTGGCCTTGATTCTCACAGGATGCCATTGAGAAAATCATCTAGGAGACAGGCCTTCTCTGGACAAGCCTGTGAGGCTGATGGGGGTGGGGGTGAGGACCTTAAAGTACCTGGCCCCCACCACGCAGCCTAGAGACCAAAGGAAATAGAAGTGAGCTTGTGCCTGCCTTCACAGCTTCAACTCTTCACTGCCGTCACCCTCTACTGCAGTCACCCTCCGAAATCTTGGGCTTGCACACTAGCAACTTTCCATGGCGGTTCCAGGCTCTCAGCATCTCAGTGGACCCACTGAGGCCCCCGGCTTCCTGGACAGAGCAGCTACCAGGTTCTCTGTCGCTCCAGAGCTTGAAAAGCAAGGGGCATTGCTGGACTAGCCAACTCCTATCACGGAAGATGAAGACACACAAGGAGTCACACACAGCACACAGGTGAGCACACACCTGTGAGTACATGCACGTGCCCACACACGTGCACACACACACACACACACACACACACACACACACACACACACATTCTGTTCCCACAGACAACCCTGCCTAATACATATCATCCGGGAACACAGGGAGTTAGGACACAGTGCATAACTGGACCATACATCTTAAATCACAGAATGTACCTTTAATTTTTTTTTTAAGTCTCTTTTTTATGATGGTTCTCGGATGCTTTAACCTCCCTTTTAGCCCATCAGTGGGAAAGAAAGGATACGGGGGAAGTGTACTTGTTTAGAAAAGTTCTTCGGAGCAACTCTTCTCTGTATTGTCTGGAAATCGGCAGTTTAGCTTACAGGTCAGCAGTGTCAGAGCAATTCATTTGCAAACACTTTAAGGATATATCAGCAGGCTAGTAGGGTTGTGTCAGGACAGCAAACATGAATCAGCAGTGGTGGCACTACCTAGCAGAGACAGCCAGGCCTCTCAGTCTCAGCTGGAGTCAGCAGAAGGGACCTGGAGGGACACCAGGAGAACTCAGCTGTGCCTCTCTCAGGGAAGCAAAGGCTAGCAAAGACCTGAGATCCACAAGTGTTGTGCAGCTAGCTCTATAAGCAAGCCTAGCTACTCAACCTCTGTCACTGTCTGTCGAGTCCTATTTATACCCTCCAAACATCAGGTGTCTTCCACAGGTCTTGCCTCAGCATGTGCATTGGGATTAAAAGCATGAGCCACCATCTCCTGGCCATAAAAATATATTTTTATATTACCTATTTCAAAATTTTTACTTCAACCAATGGATAATTAGCATATTAGAAATCCATATACATTAACACGTTTTTTTTTTTTTTAACTATTTCTGAATCCAGTGATATTTCTCTGCAATGTTTTTCTTTTTCAACCTTACAAACCACAAACTGGGAATTTACCATAAGATGGTTCAGGAAGTATGAAGACAAAGTTTCTCTTTATTGAGACATTCTTCCTGAAACATTAAGCAACCCAGCAAATGCTGTTTCAGAATTCCGAATACTCTTAACAGTGTTCATGGGATGGCATAGTTTGGAGTCAGGAAGACCCGTACTGACCCTTCGATTGCCTCAGGGTGGACAGAGTGGTCTTTCACAACCGAGCAACTTGAAAAGGAGAAAGTATTATAAAAAGAAGACATAGGCTACAATGTATCTAACTCATTAGTAAAAGCTAAAACAGCCTTTGGTTTCCTGCATTCGCCTGGGATGAAAAAGAAAAGATTCTAATTCACTGTGGCTAGGAGTATACATTTATCTCGAAAGAGAGTCAGAGCCAGCTATGGCACATAAAAACTATGATATATAGCTGTTACATATCTATTTCATATATAATAGTATGTGAGTAGTACAAGGTTAGTACTACACTATAGCTTTGTGGAAGAAAAACATAAGATAATGGATACATTTAGGCAAGATATGTGAACTATACCACATAGGGGTACTGAGCTCTATCTGGGGGTTTAAAGTAAACTGCTTTCTATACTTATTCTCATAAAATGGCCTTCAAACTATAGTGATAAGCAATGAAGAATGTTTTTATTCTAAAAGTATATCTAAAAAAAAAACTTAATTCTGAAACTATGAACAGTGATCTTTAATGTGAGTTTAGGTCTAACCAGTGTTTAAACTTAGGGGCAATGTTAGTGTTCATCATTTAAAGAAATTAGCATAATTTTAATTTTAATTTAATTTAATGGAAAAATGTGAATGAGAAAATAATTTAAGTCCATATGAGAAACATATGTTTTTAGACGTGCTTTTTTGCTCTCCCATGAATTACTCAGTGAAGCACACAGCCAAGCTCACTGTAGACGTGGACTCAGACTGGCACAAAGGAGGCCAGGCAGCCAACTGACACAAGACAAGGTGACCTTAGAGGGAGCCTTAATATCCTGTTATTAAATTTCAATAAAGATAATGTGTTTAATTCAATAACAGGATGAATTAAAATATGTATTGTTGAGCACCCTAGCGTTACTGTCTACTTTCTCTGGGTTAGGACATGTTTCAGGATAGTGGAAGGCTACGCTCATCTGTCTTTCCATCCCTAAACAAACTCACTTGGTAGTAAAGAAAATGGAGGGTATAAAGTTCACAGCAGTGAAGAAAATTGTGAGGATGAGACCATGAAATCTGTACATTCTAGCAGAAGATAAAGGATAAAAAAGAAAAAAGAAATGAACTAGAACTCACAATGAACTGCAGCCCAGAAGAAAGGAGGAAAAAAAGCTCCCAGAGACAAGGTCAAAGAGCAATTCTTCCAGGAGAGCCTTGAGTGGCTTTGATGCCGGGTCAGCAGAGAGATGGTTCCAACCACGGGGGCAAAGTGAGCTTCCTACCAGGCACTTAGCAACACATGAGAATCACAGAAGCTTCTTCTCCTTTTAAACCTGTCATCGCAGGATAATCAGCGCAACCTGAGGATAAAAACCTGCTAAGTGGAGCTCCGGGTTCCAGCATTTAGGAGCTTTCTGGTTTAACGGCCACTTACGCTAAGGAACAGGACACTTCTGAATTTCCCCGGGTGGGCTTCTTCTCCAGTGTGATCTGGGAATCAGAATTCAACCTGAGCTGACAGGAACATGAGAGGAAGAGGTAACAGAAATATTGTTTGTGTGACCTAGTAGGAAGCTAAAATTAATTTTTGGTCAGCGAGATGAAAGAAGATATAATGTTCTCAAAATAAGAAAAGTAGATATGTATAGTACTAATAATTAAAGAGGTCACGAGTTGGGGGAGGGGCATGGATTGGGAAGAGGAAGAGGAAAACTGTATAAAGGCAGAAAACTGTATAAAATTCTCAAAAACAATAAATTAATTTTTTTAAATGGAGTACTATGGAGAAGAAATAATCAAAAATGACAATAATTTCATACTAAGAATAATATTGGAAGATTAGTTATTAAATAATGTTAATATGGAGGATTTATAGGATGCAATGAAGTGTGGACAAAAGGGTATACTGTAGGACACACTGTAACACACTACAGCTTCCACGACGAGAATTTTTTCTTTTTCGTTTGGAGGGCAAGTTGCATGGACAGAGGGTGGGTATGAAGGGATGGGCAGATGAGTGGGATTGGGTGTGTGATGTGAAATTCACAAAGAATCAATGGAAAGTTAAAATTTTAAAAAATAAAAAATAAAATCACGGTGCCTCAGCACTCCTTACCTCCCTCTATAGGAGGCACTGGGTGGCGGGGGGGGGGGGTATTGCAGGGAAAGAGGGGAAAAAAAATCAATCTGTTCTCAGAAATGAGGCTCAAATTATTTCTCTTCAAAGAGAGGGGCAAAAAAAACAAAAAGTATATTGCCTGCTTCAGCTTCAGTCGGTAGAAGCTTGTTCTTAGTGAACACATTCCATTCTAGTTCAAAAAAATCTTATTTGAAGAAGGAGGACAGAGAGGAGATGTGGGGGAGGGGAGGTGTAGGGGAGAAGGAAGCGGTGAATTGATTCAGATGTAAAAACACAACCACAAATTTCTCCTTTTCCTAAAATAAGAAACAGGATGTTTATTCTTATAAATTTTATTCAACATAATCTGGAAATCCAGCCAGAACAACCAGGAAATAGAAAGGAATAATAGCCGCATACTTTGGAAAAGAAGTCTTTTCTCAGTGTTTTCGGTGGGCCTGGTGTTATACATGGAAAACAAAGAAACTGGGGAGAGGGGCGAGGGGAGATAGTTCAGCAGTTAAACCACTTGCTGCCACTACAGCAGAATTCAGTGCTTAGCGCCCACATCAAGCAGCAAAAAGAGCTGATCCTTTGGTCCGGAGTGCACTGAATCTGCAGATCACTTACAGTAGTGTCGGTGTTTTGATAATATCAATTGAATTACAGCAGCTTGCAATTGGCTCTAAGGGACCTAATGCATTCTTCTTGTCTCCTGGTCCCCTTTCACATACTCCATACACTCACACAGATACATATAAATAAAAATAAAATAAATGTTTAAAATTAAAATCCTGAAGGTTTCATCAGAAATAAGTTGGGAATAACAGATTTCACAAAGTATGGTGGTTTCAATGAGATAGCCTCTGTAAGCTCAGATATTTGATTATTTGGTTCCCAATTAATGAAACTTTTTGGGAAGGACTATGGGGTGTGGCCTTGTTGGAGGAATGTGTCACTGAGGTGGGCTTTGAGGTTTCAAAGTCCCACTGCAGATCTCTCCCCACCCCACCCCTAATTCCTCCAACGTGTAGATAAGATGTAAACTCTCAGCTATTGCTCCAGCACCATGTCTGCCAGCTCTTCCCATGCTCCCTGACATGATGGTCAGGTACTAATATTTTTAAACTGTAAGTTCCCCAATTAAACTCATTTCTTTATAATTTGCCTTGGTCATGGTATCTCTTCACAGCAATAAAAAAGTAAGATACAAAGTTCAGTGTGAAAAATCAATTTACAAAAAAACGAAAAACAAAAGAATAGTGGCTTTTATTACTAATTGCATGAAATAGAAGTGAGAAAAACAATGTCACTTATGACTGCTACAAAAATAAAATGCTCAGGAATGAATCCAATGAAAGGAGTCAAAGGTTGCTTCGTGTAAACTATGAACATGTAAAATATGTTGAAGAGAATAGACAAAACTTGGACAGGCATATTTTCTATTGATAGATCAGAATAGCCAACATCACCACAACACCCACACTACCATAAGTGATGGACAGATTTTATGCACTCCCTATCGAAGCATTAATTTTTGCAGAGCCTAAAAAAATTACATGAAACTTCAAGAAGCCCTAAAGAGTCAAAACCAACTTGAGTAAAAAGAACAGGGCTGAAGGCATCATATCTTCTGGCTTAGACAGTACAAATCTGTCATAAACGTCAAATCATCGTATTGGTGTAAAAAGGGATGAAGCTTAGTTTTTCCAAAACCTACTTTTCATAAGGGTTCTTAAACTGTTAACCTCCCTTCTATCCCTCCACCCACCAGAAATAGAGGAAAAGGAAAGGTTAATAGGGCTAAGGAGGATATGGACCTGTTTAGAAATCGTTCTTTGGAGCAAATCCAATCTGTGTTGTCAGGGTATCAGCAGATCAGTTCACAGGAATCAGCGGATGAAGCTCGATCCACTCGCGGATACCATTCACGAACCCGCAAGAAAGTGAAAGAGGCCCTGCCGATCAGAAGCAGCAAACGCCTGCGGGAATGCCAATAGAACTTCTTTGGTGTATTTCTGTCTATGAAGTCATAACCAATGATGATCAGCAAAGAAAGATGAGGTGAACCAATAACATATAGTGTTGTCAATGAAGACCAGTGTCAGCAGTGCTCAAAGATGACCAGCAAAGCATGGCAAGGCAGACCATTACCACCCAGCATCGTCCACTGTCTGTTGGGCTCTACTCATACCCTTTCTAGACATCACGTGTTCTTTCAAGCGTCTGCTCTAGCAAAACATCACATGCCCTTTTTCCAGGCTGCTTCCAGAAAAACAACACGTGTCTGCTTCAACAAAACCATCCTCTCACAAGACAGTTTCCAGAAAAATATTACATGACACAATTGAGTCTCCGAAGAAACCGTAAATTTCCATTTCTGAGGCACATGGGTGAAAGGATGCGCATAGAAAGCATAGAGCACAGATTTAAGTCCTCTCATCTATGGCCAGCTGGCTCTTTACTGAGAACCAAGAGCACACTTAGGAGTCAGGGTGGCCTTTCTGGGAAGTGGTACCCAAAAATTGGGCAACCACTTTCAGAAAAATAAAACTGCACCTCTGTTGGGTCCCTCCTCTAAGCATGGTATTTCGCCCCCTGCAGACACGCTAAGGGTTGCTCCCCGGATCAGCCGGAATACAGCAGATCGGCTGGAACACAGTGTCCTCGGACCGCCCACTGTCAACGCCCACTCGTCGCCCGGACTAACCACCAATGTCGTCACGCCTACTCGATTGGACCCGCCTTCTGGACACAGCTCCACTGAGGATCAGACCGCGCGACATTCCACCATTGGGACATGGAACCTTGAGCCATGCGACTCTGAGAGAGACACTCAGCAGAGACAATGGGACATGCGGGCATGCGGGGGAGGGTTGGGTTCTCCCGCGTGTAATCAATAAATATTAATATTCTTTCTTGCAGATCATCTCATTTCAGGAAGCTTAGCTCTACAGTACGAACCCACCCCAAGGTGTTTTCTGCCCACGCAGACACGGCGCCGGTCTGCGTGCAGGCAGAAACACTACACATCTCTATCTCTTAGTAGTTACAAAAACCAGTTCAAGTAACTTACATATAGTCCGGAAACTATAAAAAAAAGCTAGGGGGAAATGTACAAGAAATGTTCAGGATATTGGAATGAAAAAGAATATTTAGAAGATTTCAAAAGAGAGATAGGAGGAAAAATAGACAAATATGACTATATCAAACTAAAATGCTTTCGCACAGCTAAGGAGACAATGTGAAGCCTTCAGAAGACGAAAGAATATTCAACAACTTTATAAACATATAACACACTCCAAACATTCAATAATAGCAATCATAACAAGTAAGCGCAGGAAAGCCCTTGAAGGAGAAGGCAAAGGTGATCTAAGGGCCACAGGGCATGGAGGACACCAGGAGAACACCTTCTGTAGGAGCTGGTTCTGAAGTTTTGATTGGGAATCTGCATGTAAACCCTGAAGGTCCTGTTCCCCAATTGGTTCTTGATCAATCAATAAAGATACTAACGGCCAATGAGCTGGGCAGAATAGATGGGTGGGACTTCCAGTTTTCCTGCAGGCAGGCTAGCAGAAAAATGAGAGAAAGTTTTCATCCATGCTTTGGAGGAGCTACCAGCCATGTGAGATCTAGGGTGGAGTGGTCATTGGCCACTTTCTCAACTGGGCCTGGGGTAGCAGATGGGATATTAGACCCATAATGTGATAGCAGAGGAAGGTGTCGAAGATCCCAACTATTGAGCTAAAGTGTATCAAAGATAAGCTAGTGTGTGTGTATGTATGTGTGTGTGTGTGTGTGTGTCTGTGTGTGTCTGTCTGTCTGTCTCTGTGTGTGTGTGTGTGTGTGTGTGTGTGTGTGTGTGTGTGTGTAAGCTGATGTGTATGTGTGTGTTTCATCCACAGATCTGAGGGAACCTGGGTGGGGCTGGTAGCATGGTCCACCCAGAGCTTAAAGCAGGGTAGCAAAATCTACATAATACAGCCCTCTATCAACTGGCCAAAGTTTGTACTCATGGACACTGGAGCAGCACCAGACACTGTTATTTTTTTTGTGTGTTTCCACTCTGCATTGTGGTGCTAAAGTAAACAAAGTTATTATACTACAATATACTTTTATATACTATGTGCTTTTATTAACGTTTCCATATATTTTTCTCTAAAAATAACTTAGCAACACAGTGATAGGTTATTTCTCCTCCAGTGAAATGAGCCAATTCAACCCAGATTAGAATAGATTAAAGGCAGGTTCATTGGGAAGCTGCTCTCAGGCAGGCGAGTTCTCTTGCCCCGAGGAAAGAGGTCAGGGAAGTTGCCCCAAGGGGGAGGGGGTTGCACCGGAGAAAGAGAGAAAGGGCGAAAAGGTGTGTGTGTGTGTGTGTGTGTGTGTGTGTGTGTGTGTGTGTGTGGAGAAGAGAGAAGGGGGGGTCTGGATTACATAAGGAGGAGTCTCTAGAGGGAGGGCTGGAAAGTTCAGGGTTGGAGACAAGGTATGCAAGGTAAAGGCTGAGGGATGCTGGGAGAACCTGGAGGCCAGGCCTGCTTTAATGCATAAAATATGCATCTCAGTCCCTTGTTCTGGGGTCTAGAACCAAACACACCGTTTAATGCACATATATCAAAATACAACATACATGACAGATGGATTGTGAAAACCATTAATAGCGACTCAGAGCTACAAAGTGTTACTCCAGTAAGAATTATTGATATCAATGTAACAAAAGACCAAGAAATGCTGGTCAGGATGGAAAGGAAAGGAACCCTGGTGCACCATAGTTGGAAATATAACCTAATACACCCATTATGGAAAATAGTATTGGGGTTCCATAAAATAAAGCTACTGTATGATCCACCCATCTCACTAATGGGTATCCAAAGGAGACATTTGCACCCTCATGTTCACTGTGAAGATTTGTATATGATCGGCCCAGGGAGTGGCACCATTTGGAGATGTGGACCCATTGGAGTGGGTGTCACACTATAGGTGTGGGCTTTAATACCCTCATCTTGGCTGACTGGAAGTCAGTATCCTGCTAGCAGCCTTCAGATGAAGATGTAGAACTCTCAGCTCTTCCTGCACCACGCCTGCCTGGATGCCGCCTTGCTTCTGCCTTGATGATAATGGTCTGAACCTGTAAACACCATCCCCAATTAAATGCTGTCCTTATAAGAGTTGCCTTGGTCATGGTGTCCGTTCACAGCAGTAAAACCCTAACTAAGACAGATGCTATCTGTAGTGGCAAAGCTGAAGAAGCTATCTAAGTCTCTCTTGGTTGGTAGTTGGATACAGTGAATACTATAGTGAATTACTATTCGGTCACTCAAAACGCAATGTGATCATTCAAAAACTAAAAAAAAAAAAAAGAATAAACACAGATGGAACCAGAGATTGTAATGTTAAATAAGATAAGCCAACTGCCTCAAGAGTTCATTCATAAATGGAATCTGCATGAGTTACAGAAAATAAGAGTAAGATGTTTGGAGCGAGTGGGAAGCTTGGCTTAAGAAATGTTGGCTAACAGGCACTAATGTACAGCTATGGAGGAGGAAAGTCTGGCCCACCACTGCCCAGTGGAGTCACTGCATGACAACAGCACTGTGAGTTTCAAAAAGCTCCAAGGAATGATTCTGACTGTTCTCGTGATAAGCAAATTATAAATGTTTGAGGAATTACATGCATCTGGATTTCATATTATGTGGTGTGTGTACATACAGCAGTGTAAGATGGCGCTCCATCATCATGTACAATTGCATGTTGTAATGTATCCCCTAAGGAATTTTGGAAGTGGCCATTTAATTTAATTATTTAATTCAATCAAACATGATGCTGTTCTGGGACACGCAGCTCTGTGGCTAAGCACATCTTAGTTTGCAAAGGGCGATGGGATCTATCCTCCACCCATAAAAACGTACACGTAAGCCAACTATATGTGCTGTTTTCTTGCATGATAGCAGATTAATTTAACTCAATAATAATTCAATTCACCTACCTATAAGTAAACGTTGAGACAGTCATTGCAAGTTGCAATGTCCGTGTGTTGTTTTGTACTGACCACTAGAGGGCAAGACAGTCTAGCAGATTCGAGTAAGCCTAATTTTACCCTACAGAGGGCAGTAACCACCACGCTGGGCAAACGCGCCCACGTGCTCCACCAGGTCCCAGCCACTCACATCTGCCTTCTCCTTTGGGGGTGATTGAAGAGAGGAAGAAAAGGCTACGGTCCTCTCAAGTAAACATTTTGTTGGCTGACTCTTCTGAAGTTATTAGGGAAGTAAGTTCGGTTAAACAATTTTATTTTCCTAGATTTAAGTAGTTTAAGTCTGAAGTGAGAAGGAGGGAAGTCTCGAGTTAGAAGATAAATCTTCACAAAAGAGGAAACATGTGAAAATCATCTCCAATCAAAGGGACCCAGGGTTCCGCCCTGCCTGTTCTATAAACACACAGCATGGGTTTATCCTACAAGTCAAAGTCTTGAATTAGCAACATAAATAACCCTCCAGGGAAACAAAGAAAGGCTATGGGGAAGGGGCGGGCAGAGGGAACTCTCAGGCGGCTCAGATCCAGTATCTGCGACAAGGCCCAGCATCCCTGGAGTCTCAGATTCAGCATCTGTGACAAGGCCCAGCATCCCTGATGCTCACAGCCTCAGTGGCCTGAACTGACAGAGTGGCTGTCAAGTGTGGCTGCTCCTGTCTTTCTCCACACTGACCTAGCCCTGCCTCAGCAGATGCAAAGCTCCTCTCTTCCTCTATAGGGGAGAATCTCTTCTACCCAAAGTTGGGGGTGGGAAGTGCACATGCCCACAGCCACACAGGCGCCATTCTGGACAATCCTCTTACTTTAAAAGTGAGCCAAGTGAGAGGTGGTATTTCGCTGGCTCTTTAAAATCTGTACTTTCTTTTTCTTTTTTCCTTTTCTTTTTTTTCTTTTTCGTTTTTTTTTTTTTTTTTTTTTTTTGTTGTTGTTGTTGTTATTTAAAGTTTTGACCCTTTCTTCAAAGAAATCAACAAACAGGGAAAAAAATAACTTTTCTTAAATTTTTGTTTTTAAGAAAGAAAACCAGGGCTGGACTAGCAGAAATGTGCCACTCTAATCTTCGGTACCTTGGCACAGGGAGTAAATCTGAGACTAGACAAGCAGACATGTCTCTGACCCTTCTCTCATCAGCTGAGAGCTGCCCTGTCTGGATCCAGGGACAGGAAGGACTGTGGCCAGCAGCCAGAGATGCCTGAGCTGAGGCCCCGCGAGTTCCCCCAGCTTTGTAAACTGTTTTTTGGTTTTATTGCACATTCGATGTAGCAAATGTTTCCCTGATTCTACACTTGTCATCAAGTCTGCCATCAAACATGTAAGCTGACCTCTTCCTTGGGGTCACCTAAAAACAATATGAAGTAAGTTTATGTATGATGTCTGCTTAAGCTGTCTGCTCACAGCAGCCCCAGGTTCCGAACCCCATAGAGACAAAGGGAAAAGAAATTCTTCTCCTACAGAATGAAAAGGGGCCGATTTGGAGATATTTGACAGGGGTTCTTTTGACACTGTTTTTGTTTTGGATTTTGTTTTCCTCACAAAGGTTTTTTTTTTTTTTTTTTTTTTCTTATCGAATATTTGTCTTTAGAGTTGGGAACACGTGATCGAAGCTGATCAAGTATTTATGGCATGTGACCTTGCATGGTTACACCTGGAATGTACTAGTTAATCACCACAGGACCAAGCTGTCCTGTTCCTCCTCTGAGTGGTTGAGATAGATAGAAAAAGAGAAAGAAAGAACCGGAGGGGGGGGAGGGTGGATATATTATCACCTTATCATTGGCGCAATTGGAACCGATCTTTGGGATAGAGCCAGAGAAATCAGTGTGATCTCAGACGCAATATCTGTGGGAGAGAGAGAGAGAGAGAGAGAGAGAGAGAGAGAGAGAGAGATTCTGAAAATGATTGATAAATTGCTTTCTGTATAAAACCTCATCTTTTTTCAATCTTTCTCTAAATAAGAGGATTCACAAGCTTAACTCTACCATAGACTATATCAAAGACTTCTCTATAAATAACCTAAGGACCCAATTAACTTTTCGGAGAAGAAGACAAAAAAGGACTTCACTTCTTTGTGAACATGGTTTTTAAATTTCATACTACATTTTAATTTTATTTATTTTGTGTGAGTGTGCACATGTGTGCTGGGGGCAGGGTGGGGCATATTTGCGAGTGACATCAGAGGTACTCCCCTCTGCTGGTCATACTTTCCACTTCCCCTGAGAGATGGCTCCCTGATGAGAGAGCACAGGCTGCTCTCGAAGAGGGCCTGGGTCCAGTTCCAACATCTACATGACAACTCACAACCAACCACAGGTAAGTCCAGTTCCAGGGGTTCGAGCCCCTCTTCTGGCTTCTTTGGGGCAACTGTATGTATGTGGCGTTCTGTAGAGGAGCAGGCATCCACATAGACAGAAATAAATGTAAAACAAATTGTTAAAGGATCTTTTCATTTGGGGCTACGACTTGGACACATCTTTCTGTTTCAAGAAAAGTAGAGGTCATTCTCCTGTAATGGCATCGGTGATGGTTTGTATATGCTTAGCCCAGGGAATGGCACCATTTGGAGTTGTGGACTTGTTGGAGTGGGTGTGGGCTTTAAGACCCTACTCCTAGCTGCCTGAAATTCAGTATTCTGCTAGCAGCCTTCAGATGAAGATGTAGAACTCTCAGATAAGACAGCATCAAAATATAATCACAAAAAATAGAGGGAAATCATCAATATTTGAGCGGTCATCAGGCACTATTTGACAGCAGGCCCTTCGCCAGCTGTTTGTGTTCATTCTAAAAAATGCTGATTTTTATTGGGAGAGCAAGTTGCATTTTTCTTAATTCCATTCACTTTTCTGAAATCGTTTTCAAAGTACATTTATTGATCAACAACGACGCATTTTAGAGTTAGAACATACAGAGAAAAACAGACAAGTTTCTGTTCCCAAATGCCTGGCATGGTTACTCCTGAGAATCAATCATGGAGTCTCAGAATTTTCAGAATGATGATACTTTAAACATCCTGCCAGTGATCTTAACACTCTTATTTGAATAGCCAGAATCCTTGTTCATAAAGAAAATACACTAAGTTCAGCAGTTCTTACAAAGATCCACAACCTACAGTCAATAAAAACGTAATTTCAATTTCAGGTCCCCCCCCCTAAGGTAACAGCCCCTCACGGAATCTCATGTGGACACTGACCACTTTACTTCTTATTTTGCACTGAAAATGTTATACCTTGAGAAGTCAGTCAGGACTTCCTGAAAGTATAAACTCTCCAGAATGAGTTTGTCTCTTTTAAAATTTGCTTTTCCGTTCTCCTCTCTAAAGGCTATGCTATGCCCATCTGTTTCCTTACACAGACGTTTACATTCTAGCCTAACGTGCTTTTATGATGGAGAACATAAAACGTGTTTATTTCTTTCAGAGACTGTGTGACTCGTTCATTTAATGTGATGCAGCCTAAGTCCATCCATATCCCTGCTAATTTTGTGATTATTTTTTTTTCTTGAGAGCTGAATAATATTCCATTCTTACATGTGGGTATTTTCATTACCCACTTGTCCATTGATGGACATCTATGCTGACAAAGACATTTCATTGCTATAGAAGCAGTAATAAACATGAATATGTAAATAGCTCTTGGTAGGGGGTGAAGTTCTCTAAAAGCCCTCTCTATGAGCCAATTAACTCCAAAATCTTAAATTACCACACTCAACCTTATGGTGCAGAGAAGTAAGCTGTAGGAAATGGGAAGACAACACTCCTGTCTAGCATCCAATTCGTGACAGACATTGTGCTGGAAATAGAAATGTATAGAATTTCATAAGAAATTAAAAATAGGAACAGTTTACCACTACCAGGAAAACTCTGGAGATGTATCCATTTTAAATAAACTTCACACCCCTCAATAGCTCAGTAAACCAGTGACAGTTAGCATCAATTTGACCATTAGCAAAATCAAGCTTCTAAGAAGAAATGGCAGTATTCAGAAACTTAGATCAAGCACTGGAGGTGTGGCTCAGTTGATAGAGCATTTGCCTAATGTTATGATTTGTATATGCTCGGCCCAAGGAGTGGCACTATTAGAAGGTGTGGCCTTGATGGAGTAGGTGTGACCTTGTTGGTGTGTCACTGTGGGAGTGGGCTTTAAGACCCTCATCCTAGCTGCCTGGAAGCTAGTATTTTGCTAGCAGCTTTCAGATGAAGATGTAGAACTTTCAGCTCTCCTCCTGCACCATGCCTGCCTTGATCATAGTGGACTGAACCTCTGAACCTGTAAGCCAGCCCCAATGAAATGTTGTCTGAATGAGAGTTGCTTTGGTCATGGTGTCTGTTCACAGCAGTAAAACCCTAAGACACCTAGCATGGGATTTGAACCCCTAGTACCACATAAACCAGGGGTGTTGAAGAAATAAACGCTATTGCCTACGCATTACTGGGCTGCACAAATAGTCAGTTTCCACAGAAGCACTTTCCTCACCAATTGCTAAGGTCATCTACGACATAGCACCATCTATAATGTTCCTCAGCCACAACTGATTTACCATAGGGACTCTGAGAATATTTCCATTCAAGACCCTTTCCAACTCAAGAAATTTTTATGTGACAGTAGGTACCTAGGCATATAAAATATCTAAACAAATCAAATATTTACTGATATCCACAAATCAATTTAATTTAAAATAATCATTTATGATGTATATTATTTTTACCAACTATTTAAAATGAAGGTAAATGTGCTTACAAAGATAATGTGGTTGCTTATATACACATAAAAAATTAAATTAATGCAGTCCAGATATTTAATACTATAACACAGAGTACTTTCAACACTTTCCAGAGTTGATTGATTGTTGATTTCATACTAATGGATGCCGAAAATGTTGCTTCACAAAAATAGATAATACATAGATAGATTGGGAGAAATGTTGGAAAATCTGAAAAATCCTGCTCTAATCCCAAGGCAAGATTAATGCTATTTTTGTGAGCGTAAAAGTCAAGCCAGCAGCTGAAACAGCAATTTTAAACTCAAACATTCCAGCACAATATAATCCATGATGTAGTGATTGGATTTTTACATGCTGAGCAGTAATGGTAGAAACGTTGTAAAGTCTTCATTTCCATAATTGAACAATTATGTTTCCGTAAGAACAGAAAATCTTGGGTATGCAGAAAGACACCACAGTTTAGAACTTGCCGGAGACTTGAATCCACAACCGTGTTTCTAGAGGTCCTTGGTATTATGTGTTCTGACTACGCACATGGCTCAGGATGTGCATGCTTAGAGCAAAGGATGAAGAGACACTGCGGTAACACTTGACAGTGTTCACTGCCAGCATTTGTCACATGTTTGATTTTGAATTAATTTTTAGTCGCTGTGCATTCAGAATCTTCACAGCTGCAGTTTCACCGTGATCAGTCTGCTGCCCCACATGGCGTCTTAGCTCATGACGTAAGAAGCTGTAATCTACCAAGCTGTTGCACTCCAAGTTCATCCCTCACCCGAAATCTTGGTTCCGAAAGGGACCGGACCATCAGTGCTCTATCTTCTGAAATCGACATTCTCTCTTATTTCTCATGTGTCTAGTATTCCCTCCTATCCTAAATACTTGATAGGAAAAAGCCCAGGATCCCCAGGAAAACTGTAAGCAGATCAAAGTCTCCTGAAGATGAGGTGCCTTTCCTTCATCTCCATCCAGAAGATGAGCTAGAATGGTCCAGCACTGTGGTGCCACTTCCCGTTGAAAAGCACGTCTCTGGCAATGTGGTAGGAGGCACAGAAGAATGTTAGACTTCCCTCTCTGTACCACGTGCTGTCAAGAAAAGTCGTAAAAAAAAAAAAAAGGCCATTCGTTAATATCCAAATGTGTGATGCGTGTATTACATCATTTAGTGGTTTTTAAAGTTTTTTTTTAAATATATCTAAGTGCTTTGCTATTTTCCCTGCTTGTATATGTTTGGATTCCACATGCGTGCCTGGTGCCCTGGAGGGCAGAAGGTGTCAGGTCCTCTGGAACTGAAGCTGCACATGGTTGTCGGTGCTGGAAGAGGAGCCTGTGCTCTTAACCACTGAGCCACCTCTCCAGCCCCTAGTTAGTGTTTTAAATAAAAGAAACTGATAAAAATTGGAATAACAGAAAGCCAAGTGCCAGTGTCCTGATATCGCACCTTTTAATCTTTCCTTCAAGTCTATACAGTAGCACACTCTTGTTTAGAAAGTCTAGAAAAGGAGGAAAATGAAGATAAGTTCATTCTGCAGAACCCACACAAAGTGAGACCACACACCTGTAAGCCCACTGTTGAGCACATTTACACTCTACATTTTCATTGTGAAGTATCCCATCACTGGTTGAAATGTGTCTTTGCAGTAAACTTGCCTTAAGTGAGGGAGGGGAAAGAAGAATAAAATGATAGAATGACTAGGAAAGATTGTTGGTGGCCATGGGGTTTGTAGAGAAAGCCAGTCCGGTCATGAGGGAAGGGATGCTACCAATACTCATGAGAGGGAAAACGCAAGTAGCAAACTCAGCTCTATCACAAAATCAACCGATCCATTTATAAGGACTTTCCCAAGGGAATTGTTTAAAATCACAATCAATGAAAAGATCTTTAAGGAAGGAAAGGGAAATGAATCACTTTAATTCAACCCAATAAGAGCTTCTCTTTATTCTCCGAGTAATAGATTCCTTTTCCAGACCCTCCAAGGGCAGGTCTCCACCGTCAGCAGAAAGAGAAGTTGAGCAGTTATTTGTTGAATTTTAATTTGAACATCTGTAGATCAGAATAATTTAGGTCAATTATGATCAAGGATTCATGTCCATGTGATGGCCTCCAGCACTTGAGTTAATGATCCCTCCATCAATGTAGTCCTGAGAAGAAAACTCACTGAGCTTTCAGGAGAACTCAGTGACTTTTTTTTTTGTCTGTATCCACCATTTATCTAGTGATTATTAATCTCTCTGAGTTGTAGTTTGTCCTCTGAACACTATCAAAAGTATATACAATTGAGCTATTTTGCTAAGCAATGAGAAATTGCACCATAAATAATTTCATAAATATGAAATGCCAGGTGGGTGACATAGCTCAATAGTTACAGGTTGTAATGGTTTGAATATGTTTGGCTCAGGGAATGACATTACTTGGAGGTGTAGCCTTCTTGGAGTAGGTGTGTCACTGTGGGTGTGGACTTTAATACCATCACCTTAGCTGCCTGGAAGCCAGTATTATTCTAGCAGCCTTCAGATGAAGATGCAGAACTCTCAGCTTCTCTTGCATCATGCTTGCCTGGATGCTACCATGACCTTGATGATAATAGACTGAACCTCTAAACTGGTATGCCAGCCCCAATTAAATGTTGTCCCTATAAGAGTTGCCTTGGTCATGGTGTCTCTTCACAGCAATGAAACCTTAACTAAGACACAGGTTCTTGCCTGTGTACCACTAAGTCTTAGGTCCTAATTTCAATCTCTAAGGTCACCTGGTAGAAGGAGAAATCTAGCTCCTACAAGTTGTCCTCTGACCCTACATTTGTGTTGTGGTTCATGCAGGGTCCTGGACACATACACATACAGAAGGAGGGACAGAGAGGGGAAAAATGTAAATGTGAAGTGTCTGATGACGGTGAAGCGACACAGGCCATTTTCATTCATCACCCTGTTTTTGGGTCACATGAACATTTCTTCAGTATGACAATGAAGTACACATGGCTGAAAAGTCAAGACTGTATAGTGTAAAAACAAACAAACAAACAAACAAAAGCAGGGGCTGGGTTACCAGTTAAGACCATTTCCTCGCAGTTTATAACGCCAGTTCAGTTCCAGGGGGTCCAGAGTCCTCTTCCAGTCCCCTTGAGCATCAGACAAGTACCTGGCACACAGACATACATTCAGACAAACCTCTATACATATAAAATAACTAAGACAGTGACAAAAAGGTACTGCCCATTTGCCATTTTACTCAAATACTGGGACTTCCGGTTTTCCTCCCTCTTTTATGAGCACAGGCAAAACAAAAGTAGTGGTGAATGTAAATACAGTGTTCATACCTATCTTGAGAGCAGGGTCTGGCTACAAAAGCTACATTCTAATTTTAATGCCGACAATATTTCATTGCCTGTGTGAGTGTGTGTGTGTGTGTGTGTGTGTGTGTGTGTGTGTATGTGTGTGCATGTGTGTGTACATGTGGGGGGGTAGGTGTTGGGGGGATGGGTGTGGGTGTGTAAGTGCGTGTAGGCTCTGTGTGTGTGTGTGTGTGTGTGTCTGTGTGATGGGTATTGGTATGTATGCAGAGGCATGTGCCTACATGAGTAGATCTGGAGGCCAGAAGCTGATATCAGGTCCCTTCCTCTATCACTCTGCACCTTACATTGTTAACCAGAGTCTTTCACTGAACCTTGGCCATCTCAGCTAGGCTGCCTGGACAGCATGCCCCCAGGACTGCCTGCTGGCCCAGTACAGGAACCACAGGCATGTGACTCCATTCCCAGTTTTTCCTGTGAGTGCCAGGGATCCAAACTCAGCTCCTCTCTTTGCACAGAGGGTTGTTTTTTACTGGATGAACATCTCCCCGATTGTCCTTAGCAGTTTCATCCAGACATTTTGGTTATTAGAAAACACAAATTTCTAAATTAAAAATACCGATTTTCCTATCTCAAACAACCTAGCATTATAGGATTCTACTGCAAAGAAAAAGAAACTGGAGCCAGTGGGATGGCTCAGCAGACAAAAGCCCTAATCTCGCCAACCTGATGACCCCAGTGCAAACCTGTGATGCCACATTGGCATGAGAGAACAGACTCCTGAAGGTTGACTCCAGACTTCCACTTGTCCTGGGGAGCACATACACACACACACACACACACACACACACACACGCACATGAACATGAACATACACATACATATATACATACATGTGCATACTGACATACATTCACGCACATACACAAATACACCCACACACACATGTGCACATATACATACACATAAATGCACACACTCACATGCATTCACACACACAAACACACACACATATGCACACATACATCCACACAAATACACATATATATATACACATACATAACACACATTTACATATGCACACATACATACACACTTGTGCACACACTAACAACAACAATGACAATTTTTAAAAAATAAAAGACAAAAGAAAAAGAAACCAAAATGCACAAGATGATTCGGACAGCTTGGAATTACCCCTCTGACTTGAACAGAAATAGCATGCTTAAACTATATCCTTTAAAACGAAGTGGAACAATTATATATGTAGTCGCTTCTTTTCCTGGAATGGAAGAGTGTATACCATGGTATCTCTGGTATCTCTGGCTGTGCATACTCATCTTACAGACTGCTTTATAAAGAACAAAGGCAGAAAGACAGTGCCCTTCTGTGTTCACTCTTGGGAGTAAAACAGAAGTAAAACATAGAAAGATTTAGGAACATGTATGAACTGTCTTGAGCCAAGCTGCAAACACAGAGAGATAAAGCCCAGACTGTGTCCGTGCCAGAGGCCAAGAACACATAAAGGTTGGACGTCCAGAAGGAACAGGAAAAAGAGGGAGCAGAAGGCAGATCCTACAGAAAACAGTAGAGGGGCGTGGTCAGAAAACAGAGCACATAGAGGGGCGTGGCCCAGACCCTAGACCTCGCCGCTTTCTAATTGACTCCTTTCACAGATTGTGGCAGCAGTGTCACAGGATCCTCAACCCTGGTAACCAGGAAATAGAGGTACCACACTTTCACATCATTTATTTTGTGCTTGGCACGTGTGCTTTATAGAAGTCTTTGGATGCAAGGCTGAGTGCTTCTACTGGGTCCATTAGTACAGCGAACAGGCTAAACTCATAAAGACACAAATGTTACTCTTGTAAAGTCAAATTCCTCATTGGGAAGGTGGCGCTGACACTTCCATGAGCACATAAACCTTGAGCACACTGTCGTGGCCTTTTCTCCACATCGGCCGTCAAAATAAAACACATTTATGTCTTCTACTTTTGGAAACAAAACTGACTTTCGTTCCCAAAAAGAAAATAGCTCGTTATATTCCCTGACTGTAAAACTTTATATATGCCTCAGTTAACAAAAATTCAACCATTACAAAGAGAAACAATTTTCCAAAAACTCTCACCCCAGCATGTGTGTATTATACCAAGATAAATCTCCTTCAAACATTGTCTATCATTCCTATAAAAATTCCATTAATTAAATTCACATAAATGTGAAGTTCTGTAGGGTTTTCTCATATCTCTAGATACACATACAGAGAATTTTGACTTGCTGATTGGTTGGTTGGGTTGTTTGTTTGTTTGTTTGTTTGTTTGTTTTGAGACAGAGTCTCTTGTAGCCTTGACTGGCTTGAAACTCACTAGGAAGTCAAGAATAACCTTGAACATGTATTCTCCTGCCTCCACCTCTAGGGAGCTAGGATCCAGGTGTGTGCTGCCATACCCAATTTCTCACAGTATTTAATGAGTGTAATCTTTGCTTTTTATATTCCAATATTTTCCTTAGCCATTACATCTATTATGAAAAGTCTCAGGTTATTCCAAATCCTTCCGTGCTGTGAACAATGCTGTGAGGGATCCCTGCATGCTTGGATGTGACATACTTTTCCCATCGTTGTGGAATTATTATTGCTTTAAGTGGATATACTTAGGTCTAATGTCAGGTACATACATCTGAAACTGGGCTTCAATAGGATAACAGAGAGCTCTTGCTTTTAGAACATTTGATTTGCAGAAATGTCTAAGACTGGTAGTATGAAGAATATCTGATTTTCAGTGCTAAGGAATCCGAGTCTGCATCTAGACAATCAGAGCTTATCCATATGCCAATGATCTTCAGACAACCAGTGCAGGAAGTTACATAATTCAGTCGAATAAATGAACCATGTGACACTTGAGTCAGGCTAGGTTTTAAGCAAATGTTTTGATTGCTCATCAGACATGTTACTACAGAATCCCACTGTTTGCCAGACTTTAAAATAACGGCAAAGAAGACCATCCCAGTTTGTATAAAGAGATTGTTTGAACCTCCTTCCTCTTCAAGATACAGCTATAAGAGCTAATTTTTTTTTTTTTTTTAATGAACACTTCAATGGAAATGGAGGCTGGTGCAGATGTGAGGCTAAAAAAGCAGACGAGGACCCAGCCAGCTGTGGCCCCAGTGGGATGACATTTCAGAAATCTACAAAATTGTGAACCAGTGTCACTTTGTTTCAGTATTTAATTTTGAAAAGTTATACTTGAAAGTATAAGAAGTTTTCAGGAGCTGTAGAGATGGCTCAGCCGTTAGGACGACTCTGCTCTGGAGGAGGACTGGGGTCCCTTCCTCAGCACAGTGGTTTACAACCGTGTTTGTTTGTTAGTCCGGCTCCAGGAGATTTGGTACCTGTGGTCTCTACAGACACCTGTGTCCCTCCTCAGTGCATACCCATACACAGACACAACTACACCTATAACTTAAAAACACAAATAAACCTTAAATCTCTTTTTCACCAAATAAGCCAGTGCCAGTGCTTAGGGGTGCTAGGTTTAATATTGTAATTTAAAAGTAGATTTGTAACTACATTCTACATGTTGAGTTTTCCTGTCTCATAGGGTGAATGTCTGTCTCATAACATCTGCATAAGGGAAACTCCTCTGAGCTTGGAAATAAGAATGTGAGGAGTTCTGAGTTGAAAGGTGTGAGACACCTAGCTTAGCACTGCACACCCGTTAAAGAGGCACCTTGAAGAGCCTGACGGACAGACAGTCCACAGCACTGGGAGGAAGGATGCCCCAGCATGCTTTGCTTCCATTTCCAGATCTTGGACATTGTGCACATTTTTCCTGACAGTAATTTTTAGTTCAGTACTTGAGAGAAAAATTTCGAATGTTCATTGAAGCCGAGTCTTTTAAGAACAATAAATAGGATCACATCTGCTTTAAACTATGGTTTATTGGACTCCGAAAGCAGGGCAAGGATTCTGAGGTACATTATTATAGGAATGAACCACAGAACCACAAAGGAGAGCCAGACACCCGCCAATGTCATTCCTCAAAACACCGACATGCTGTGTATAAAAAGAGCAGGTTATCAATGGTGACATGCTTAAAGAGAGGCATAAAAGGAATGGTAAGGAAAGCTGGCAAAGGGAGAGGGAGGGGGGGGGGGAAGGGGGAGGGGAGGGGAGAGGGAGAGAAAGAGAGAGAGAACTTTCCCCTGATAATGCAGGACATCTGGTCACTTTAATGAAACATATGGAGCCTAAAGATTGGCTGAGTGCTCCTTCTGCTGTCTTACAGAAACTCTAGAACTCAAGAGACTACAGTTTCTTATTTTAAAGCAAACATGAAAAGGAGGATTTTTTTTTCTTTTTTTGTACTATAAATTTCATGGTAGATTGAAAGTGCAGGCCTGACTTCCTGGGCATGTCTACCATAGTTATATGCCCAGAGTTTACATTTCGTGACAGGCAGGAAAGCCAGGTTATTAAGATGTGGATCCTAATAACAGAACATCCTGGAGACTGTGAAAACAAAGGCAGTTAATGTATATTCTCTAAGGACAGCCAGTATTCGGTGGAGTAGATAATAAGAACCAAAGAATGCAACTGTAAGAGTTTAGGGACCAATTGTTTACATCATAAAATTAAGCCTAGAGTTAAGCCATCAATCTTTGTTAAAATTTAAAATCAAAACAAGACTGTACTCGGGCAAGGCTCAGAAAATTACTTGACAGAAAGCTTAGGTACAACTGCAGAGGTATTGAATAATTACACCCATCCTTCCTACATTCCACAAACTTCTTGAAAAGACACATCTGGGGACCCAGTGCACACCCTGGGGACACTCGGGCCTCTGCAGGATGCTCTTCAGTCTTCACTCAGGCCTCTGAGGAAGGAATTCAAGACAGAGAAATGACTAAAGACACCATTCAACCAAGGAACCCACTGTGTCTCACACCCCTTGCTAAACATCCCTGTCTTACACACACACACACACACACACACACACACACACACTTCTTCATTGGTTTTACACACCTACTTTGAAATATAAAGAAGTAGATGTGAATGGCTCCATCTGACTTAGCCAGCTGGCACAGGCAGCCTCAGGCCTGTCTAAAAACAGCAACACCAAGAAATGCAGGTTTACAGGGCAAGAAAACTATGTCAACTCAATTGACTTATCTCTCTTTCTATGTCTCTGTCCTCTCTCCCTTCCTCCCTCCTCCTCTCTCTTTCTCTCTCTGTCTCTGTCTCTCTCCCTCTCTCTCTCTGTCTCTCTTTGTCTCTGTCTCTCCCTCCCTCTCTCTCTCCCTCTCTCTCTTGTTCCTTCCCTCCATGTCTCTCTCTTTTCTCTCCCTACTCTCCTCTCATTGTGCCTCCGCCACCCCCTTTCTTGCAGTTTCTCTTTCCTCTCTTATTTTCTCAATATCTCTTTTTCTGTGTCATTTTCTCTCTCTAGCCTCCTCCCTTTCCTTCCCCTTTTCTTTCTTCCTCTTTCCCTGTGCATCTTTCTCTCAGCTTATCTAAGTTCCTGAAGAAGACAAGAAAAGGTAAACAACCCTTTCGGGAGGTTCCATTCCTGTTGAACCTCTAGAAGAGAATGAGCAGTTAGAAGCTTTGGCAGAGCCTGCCGGACTTGTTTATGTGAGCAATTTTAAGTTCTGCACACAAAGAAAGGATTCCGGTTTCTAGGAAGCTAGCAAGCCTGAGGACAAATTCTGAGATTTATACACTCAAAATGTGTATTGTACAAGCATGCACACATGCACACATATATGTATACATAGCCACATGCACATGAATGAACACACACTTACACAAGTCAATTCAATGTTGAGTTGGACTAAACTCCTTATGGCAGAAAACAAGAGTTTGAGGAGAAAAACTCTTTTTAAAAGTATATGTGTGTTTGTATGTATGTATGTGTCTGTGTGTGTGTGTGTGTGCATGTGTCTCTGTGTGTGTGCGATGTATGTGCATGTGTGTGTGCATGTGTCTCTGTGTGTGTGCGATGTATGTGCATGTGTGTGTGCATGTGTCTCTGTGTGTGTCTGTGTGTGTTTGGTATGTGTGTGTATGCATGTGTCTGTGTCTCTGTGTGTATGTATGTATGTATTTATGTGTGTCTACGTGTATATGTATGTGTGGTATGTGTGTGCATATGTCTCTGTGTGTGGTGTGTGTGTCTCTGTGTGTGCATGTGTGTGTGTACATGTGTCTGTGTGTGGTATGAGTGTGTGTCTGTGTCTCTGTGTGTATGAATGTCTATGTGTCTAGGTGTATGTGATGTGTGTGTGTTTGTGTGCGCATGTGTGTGAATGTGTCTGTGTGTGTCTGTATGGTATGTGTATGTGTTATGTCTCTGTGTGTATATAGTATATGTATATATGCATGTGGCTATGTGTGTGTGTATGTGTGTGTGCTTGTATCTATGTGTATGTGTGTATGTGTGTATATGTCTGCATGTGTGCATGAATCTTTGTGTGTATGTCTGTGTGTCTTTGTGTATGTGTCTGTGTGTGGGTGCATGAGCCTTTGTGTGCATGTCTGTATGTGTGTATGTGTGTGTATATGTCTGCGTGTCTTTGTGTATGTGTGTATATGTGTGTGTGCTTGTGTCTGTGTGTGTATGTATGTGTGCTTGTGTGTGTGTGTGTGTGTGTGTATGTGTGCATGAGACACATGCATGAACCTCAAGCTTAGCCAGTTTAAAGTGGAATATTTACAGGTGCCACTTGTGTCTCAGGAGAGGCCTGGGCAGCTGAGTTTGCCCCACCTGTGCACCCCAGCCTCCAGGCATCCAGTACTGCTGGCTGCACTTGTATTCCAGATCTTAGGAGTTTTCACAGGCCAGGGCACAGGTGAGAGCCACATGGCACACAGCTCAGCATCTATCGCTGTGATAAGGACCGTAGCCAAAATCAACTTGTAGGAGAAAAGGCTTACTTTATCTTATACTTCCAGGTAATAGTCCCTCACTGAGAGAGCTCAAAGCTGGACTCTAGAGGCAGGAGCTGGAGCAGAGGCCAGGATGTGTGCTGTTCGTTGCTTTGCTCAGTCTACTTCTGCATACCGACCAGGACCACCTTTCCAGGGGCAGGGCGGGGCCTCCTGTGTAGGCCATGTGATTTGGGTATCTCCAGCACTGAGGCTCCTCTTGCTATTGGCTCTAGCTTAGTTCAAGTTGCATAATGAGCCAGAACAAAGGGCTCTTTGCCCATCTCACATACAAACACGTCCACACTCACCCATGAGTTTTCCCTCGTATTCATCTGCAGCATCGCAGCACTAAGGCCACAGCATGAGCATAAATAACCTTAACAGTTCTGTCTGTTTTAAATGAGCAACTCTCTCAATTGTGGGCTACTGTAAAATAAAAAAATAAGTTACATACCTCTGACTGTGGCCACGCAGCATCTGCAGGGAACAGCGTATGAGTGCCTCTCTGATGGGACGCTACTGTGGCGAGGCCCAAGGAGACCCTTTCCCACTTGGCAAGGAGCTGGGGTGAATTCGGTGGCCTCTATGCTTGTTACCTCGATAGTGTGTGCTACAAGCTCTCTTTGCCTTTACTATCTTGTTTATATTCACAGCAATATTGAGTTTCACTTTGTCGGTCCACGGGCAAGGTTGGGATCCCGCAGGCTGAAAGTCCCATGGATGACTCTGTGCTCTTCTCAATACTCTTTCAAGGGTAAAACCCTCCTGTCCTCTTTGCCTCTATCGATCCTCAGATGAAACCGTTAATCCTGAGAATTCCGGGACGTTTGTAATCACGTCTTAAGAGAAGCAGCCACAGTCACACTGAGTAAGCCTGTGGAAGCTGTGGAGAGCGGCGAGTCCGTAACTGTTCTGAGGAAGAGAGGTCTGATCAACAGAGACTCGAAACAGGGAAGCTATGTCTGATGAGTGGAGACTGAGATAACGGGGGAGTCGTGCCTGGTCAACAGACTTGAAAATGGTTCTTAGAAAGATGGTATCAGGAAGGATAGGTGCATATCTGGAAGGGTTGCTTGGTACAACGAACAGATCTCTGTGCAATTTAAAAAGTGTTATAATTGGGGGGTCGCTAGTTGATGACTGGAATTTTAGATCCACAAAAGTCTCTACCTTGCATAACTATGTAACCGCATTTGCTACCAGCTGGGTAGGTGCTCATATATACAAGATACCCCTGCCTAGACATTTATTTTGGGCTTGCTGAAATTGTGCTTTGTAGAGCAAAATAAGGTTGGAGGGAGGATGATGGGCCCAACAAGAGTGGGTGGGGAGATAGGGAAACTATTGCGAACTTTTTGTAATGATGGATCTTTTATAATGCTGATGTTATGATTTCTTTTAACAAAATAACCAATGATATCACTGCTCAGACAAGCACAATTGTGATTATATAAACAAAGACAACTGGAGCTATTCAGGGCTGCTTGCTTGACCGTCAACAGGTGGTCACTGTCTTCACTTTCACCAGGTCCCCTTTCCTGTCTGAGGACCTGAGCCTAGCAGCTGGGACTGGACTCTGGCATACTTTGCTGCTCCAAGAAAGAAGAACCATGGGCAAATTCACGACTAAATCAAAGAAAAACACAACTCCAAAGGTGCAAATAGCTTAATGTCTAAGACTCACAATATTTTGGTCTCCCAAGGTACTGGGTGACTGCACTTGCCTAGCTCGTCCATTCATGGCACACAGAGTTTGTCTGGAAAGCTCAAGTTGGCTCCAGTCTACGCCTGCTGCGGCTTTGGTGGTCCTCCACGGTACTGGTTGTTAAGTCTCAAACCTTGGGACAAATGACTGAGGTGCCTATTTAACATATCAAAGCAGATCTGGCTGCCAGGTTCCCCCAGCATCCCTCAGCCCACATCTGTTATGGGGACCTCCTGGCTTGCACACCCTGCCCCCTACCCTGCACTCTTCATCCCAGGGGGCTGGGCTGTTCTTCCCTATATAATCCAGGTGTTTTGGCTATCTGCCCTTCTGTGTCTTTGCCTTCTTGGCTGCTGCACCTCCATCCTTTCTCCTTTCCCCTTCCCCCTCCCCCAAGGCTCAGGGCCACGTCCACTCTGAGCCCTCCCAGATGTCCCTGCCTCTGCTGATGCTCTCCTTTTTATCCACAATAAACCCAAACTTTCTCGCCTACCATTCCTAGGCGCAGTCACGTCCTTTCCTCTTTATTCTTTTTTTCCTTCCTCTTTTTTTTCATTCACAAGTATCTCTTCTATGCTGAGTTCTCCACTGTAACTGAGGCTGAGCCCCCACCAGTGGCCTCCACTGAGGGGGTTCCAGACTTGCCACACAGTGTCAAGCCTCAGCTGCTCCCAATGGCCCCTCCAAACCTTTAAAATCAATACCACATGGGGGTGAGAGGATCTCACACAGAGACAGTCCCACAGCCTGCATGTGATGCAGCCTCAACTGTCGCTGGAGCAGAGCCTCTGTGTACTGACCCTGGGAAGTACCCCAGGAGATTTCACTATGACAATGCAGGTCTCTTCTTAATCACCAATCATTTCTCCATTCCAGCTCACCGGTCTTCAGAAAGCAGAGATTTCATTTTAGTGTTTACGGTCTTAATCCTAGCTGATTCTTCAACTCCTGCTGATCAGAACCACAAATTCTTAATTCAAAATACTGCTCAGACAGTCCTGGTTAAGGTTCTGCTTTCCTGTGGAACATTACAAGCCAGGCCTCCATCGCCTGTGCTACTCTGCATGAGCTCCCAGGTTCCCACTACAGTAGCCAACCAAGTTCTGAGCACTCACAAACAGTTATCAACAAAGCTCCAATGTCACCACAGTTCTCCCAAAAACACATAGCCAAGTCTCTCACAGCAACACCCCTGGTGCCAGTTTCTCTCTTAGTCAGGTTTCTACTTACATGATAAATACTACAGCCAGAGTCAACCAGGTCATGTTTCATCTTAAGTTTCTAGGTAAGAGTCCCTCACTAAGGAACATCTGGGCAGAAACTGACATCCAGACAGGAATGTAGAAGCAGGAACTAAGGCAGAGGACATGGAGAAGTACTGCGCACTGGCTTACTCCATTTTACCCAGGATCACATGCCCAAGAAGGCACCATCCACCACGGGCTGAGATTTGCCACATCAATCGTTAACCATGAATATGTCCTCCAGGTGCTCCCAGAAGCCATCGGACACAGTCATTTTCTTAACAAGAGTCCCCTTTCCCAGATAAATATCTAGCATCAAGCTGACAAAAACACCAGGACACTTGACTAAAGTCAAATCCCGAATTCCAAATGAAGCTCAAAGTTTTTGTAAACTACCAGGAGAGAGATGTTGAAGAGCTATTGAAGAAGCAACTTTGTAACTAATCAGTAACCTTCTTTAGTGATGGTGTGTGGGGAATGGATGTAATAATTATCCCTAGGCTATTGTGCTAACAAGATATGTCCAAAAATTTCTTTAATATAAATTTTAAGATGCTCAGGAAATTGCAGTTTAGAGGTAGGGAAGTTAACAAACCAGAATCGCCAATAACCACGAGGTATTTTTATTTTCTGAACTGTAAAATTAATCTTAATACTTCTTCACTTTATCTTCTGTGGAGAATTTGTTGGAGTTGAGTTATGTAAATATGTAAAAGTGCTTTAAGCAAACGAAGCAAAAAGAACTGTCATGTAAAATATAAGAATGACCGTGATTGACAATATAGACCAAACTGATGCTCATTCTTGTAAAGTTGATAGTGGTTTTGTAGCATTAAGGTGATGTGCTATTTGAGTTATACTTATGGAAGCACATATCTAAACAGGGTTATTAATGATAGCCCCTTTAGGGTATCTTGAGTTTTAAGATGGATTTCAATATTGCCTCTTTATGGTAAGTAGATGTCTATTTTCTTTACAGTCTTTCATCCAAGAAAATAAACACTACAATGCATAGCTCCCATAATTCATATTATGTAAATTAATACTTTAAAGTTAGCCAAGACCAAGGCACAATATTTATTGTATTTATTAGATCACAGTGGAGACCAGTTTATTATACACAAAAGCATATTGTTTGCAACATGAATACATGGCTCATATCCTCAGAGCACCCAAAATAATTGAAAAAGACTCATTTGTTAAAAGATGGTTTTAAAATTCTGTCATTACACCATCCCCACCTCAGACCAGGCTCAGTGAACACCAGGGGAGAAAATGTGTGTGTGTGTGGGGGGGGGAGAATGTTTGAAACAACCAGAAGTAAGGAAGGACTCCTGTAAGGCAGTGTCCTGTGGACATTACAGGGCCACCATACTCATGAATTGAAGAGTGGCAATGGTTGTTTGCATAGGACCTGAACAAGCCCATGAAACCTCACCCAGCTGAGTAGCTGAGGGAGTTGATGGCTACTCTGGGAAGGAGAGTAATTTTCACCAGAATGTGGCCTCTGGCAAGCTGACCATGATCTATTGGATAGCCTCATACTCATTAGCCAAGTAGCAACACTAATGAGACTCAGTAAACTATGTAAACACACACACAGATACACACACAAATATACACAGAAACACACAGATACACAGACACACACAGATTCACACAGACACACATAGATTCACACAGACACACACAGAGACATACACACAAATACACATAGACACATACACAGATACACACAGACATACAGACATGCACACAGATACACACACAAATATACACAGACACATACAGACACACACAAATATACACACATGCACACAGATACAAATAGACACACACAAAGATACACACATACACACAGATACACACAGACACACACAAAGACACACATAGATACACACAAAGAGACACACACAGATACATACATGCACAGACACACACACACAGATGCACATAGAAACACAGATATACACACACACACAGAGACACACAGATGCACACAGGCACACAGACACACACGGATACAAACACAGACTCACACACAGGCACACACAGACACACAGAGATAAACACACACACAGAGGAGGGGATGATTGAGGCGTCTGGAAAGAGTTGGAGGTAGGGGGTAGGATGGATATGATCAAAACACATCTTTCATTTACAAAAGTCTTGAAAGTTTTTAGGTTTGGGTTTGGTTTTTTTGTTTGTTTGTTTGTTTGTTTGCTTTAAATTCTAGTGTTAGAAGAGTGATCATTATATGCACATCCTCGAGGTAGCTGAAGCTCTTATTCAGCTGTTCACTGAGAGGGTATCATTTAGTGTTGGTAGTGAGTGCACAGGGTTGACAGTAATAGACTCCGTTAGGTTGATTAAGGAGTCTCCCAGAGTCATTTTTCTGTGACCGTTTCATATATACCTCCAGTCTACAGCTTTAACGTGTCTGTGTGCAGATGGCTTTCCATTGCTATGGGTTCTTCATCTCTGCATCCAACAAGCTCAGGTCAAGAACATGATGAGACAAAGATCATGTCTTCCTGAACATGTAGAGTTTTTGTTTTTGTTTGATTCTTGTTATCATTTGCTAAACAAAATGGCAGCCATTCACAGCTTTTACTGTCTGCCAGTCTGCTGGGCACTGGAAGTCATCTGGAGATGACTTAAGATGTAAGATGTGCCTACATCATAAGCTCTGTGACATTCCCCACAAAGGGCCTGATCGAACTTAGATCTGGAAACACCATGGAGTGAGGTTCTGGAGATAGTACCCATGGGTACTGAGGCAGACCTGACATCTCCAGATGAATAGAGAGCAGAACTGGTCTCCCCACTCTTCTTCAGCAATGGGGTCTACTGCTGGCTGTACCTCCAGGGCAATTACATGTTATTATAAGGAAAGAAGAAATGAGGCAGGAAGGGTGTGCTTCACCAGAAAATATCTAAAATATTGTTACTGATATTTTCTAACAAAGCAAGAGACATAGTATAATTAGAGGGGACCAACTGATGAGTGTTACTGTACGGATTCGGGAGTGAAGTTATGATCACCCCACAAAGCGAATATCTCTACCAAAACTCCCTCTTCCCACCCCTCGTCAGATAGCCACAGATTTGCTGTTACTGTAATTTGTGACTTATACAATATGATATAAATGTAATAACATACTGTGTATTGCTTTTTTGCCCACAGCGTTCTTTATTTCTTTATTACAGAGTACTATTCTGCATTACAGTTATCCACAACAGCTTCATTCACTCTCAAATTCAACTTTTTGGGTTGTTTCCATTTTTCAAATGAAGATGCCACAAGCATCCATATGAAAGTGTCCCCTGAAGACACTGTGGGCATCTGTATGTGGCCCCAGAACATGTTTCATTTTAGAGTGGCAGGTCCTTGGGTGGGGAGACACCTGTGAGGTTGGGGGTGCTAGTGTGGATGTACATGCTCATACAAGTGCTGGTCCTCAGAAAGTGTGCCTTGTTTTTCAGACAAGGTCTCTCACTGGGGCCTGGGACTCTACATCTGACAAGACTAGCCTGCCAGCTTTGGGGATCTTCTTGGCTCCATGTCCATGAGGTTTGGCAGACACCCCAGAGTGAAATGGCTGAATCCTATAGCTGATGGATGCCCAACTGGATCCATCACATTTTCCCAAAGCAGTTTGCCATTTTACACTTCTGCCAGGAGTATATTAAAGATGTAATTCCTCCAAATACGTGCACGGTTGGCTATTTTATTAGCTCTAGCCAGCTTAATTTAGCAGCAGCTGAAATGTCTGTTTAATATGTTCAGTCTAGCTGTTGCTTTCTGCTAAATTCAATGGTGTCTCTATGCACGTCTGGGCAACGTGCAGGATGATGTGGGTGGTCTTCACCTTGGGATTCATCATTTTCCCTGTCTGGACCCTCCCCCCGCCTCAGTTGCCAGCTGCTCTGGAAATCTGAAACCCTTTCTAGTGCTATAGCTAACAACTCTGGCTTTCTGCTTGATTTCTGCAGACACTGTAGGACAGACTAACACTTAAGCCAATGGTTATCATCCTTCCAAATGCTGTGTGACCTTTTAATGCAGCTCCTTATGTTGTGGTGACCCCCACCATACAATCATTTTGTTACTTGATAACTGTAATTTTGCCACTGTTATGAATTGTAATGTAAATATCTGATATATAGGATATCTGACGTGTGACCCTGGAGGGGGGTCAAGACCCACAGGTTGAGAACCATTGTAAGCACATGACCATGGGCCACACCTCTGTTTCAAGGTTGGAATTCTCAATAGATTTTGGTTGCCTTGTTTGTTTTTTTACTGCTTCCCAACAAGTGATCATGATAAAAAATAATTTTATTCAATTATGATCCCCACTCCTCTGTTGCCTATAGTTATCATTTGTTTTTCTTACAAGTTCATCAAATTAAATTTTTCCTATAGTGGGTTCACTTTTCTTGTCAACCATTACATATTTAATCTACTATTTAATGGCTTAATTTTGTACTGATTTATTAAATTTACTCATGTGAAAGTCAGTAATGGTGATTCCTCAATGAGGTGCTTTTAGAATTCCCGGCTTCTCAGCTGTTCCACAAGTCTATCAATCCCTGATTTCCAGCTTCAATGTTCAATGTTAATCTTTTATTTTTTTCTACTAATAAATCAAAAATATCTAGATGATGTTTTTAAAAAGATGGATCTGATAATCCTCTATGGCTTGAAGTTTTGGGTTCATATATTCATATTTCAGTGTGTGTCAAGTAAGGAGTAGGCATTTGCCTATCAAAGTACTTCTTGTGAAACTTTTCTATGTACACCGAAAACTAACCTACAAAGATGAAAATCTAAGTTTCTATGTATTTCCTCAAACATCCTCTTAATTGTGTTTTCTTCTCAGTTCCCTGATATTAAGAGATTCTATTAAGGAGAGAGGAAGAGACAGAGAGATAAAGAGAGATAGGTACATACACATACATACATACAGACAGACAGACAGACAGACAGACATGCATTCATACATACATGCATACATACATATAAACATATTGTGGTGGTTTTAATATGCTTGTCCCAGGGAGTGGTACTATTTGTAGTTGTGCCCTTCTTGGAGTAGGTGTGGAATGGGCTTTAAGACCATTGTCCTGGCTTCCTGGAAGCCAGTCTTCTCCTGTTTGCCTTTGTAAAATGTTGAACTCTCAGCTCCTCCAGCACCATACCTCTCTTGATGATAATGGACTCAACCATAGAACCTATAAGCCAGTCCCAATTAAATGTCCTTTAGAAGAGTTGCCTTGGTCATGGTGTCTGTTCACAGCAGTAAAACCCTAAGACTTGTATGTATGCACATACATACATAGATGAGAGAGCTCATTCAAGGCAAAGTCTATCGAGCAGAATGTAACAGGGCATTTCTCTGAATCTGGCTTTCCCTTTGGAAAAGTAACACTTGTACCAATTAGATCTTGGAATTTATAGTGATTTTTGTAAGCCAGAGTGGTCAAGTTGGCTCAAAGGGAAGCTGTAACCAAATTTATAGTGCATGTGTCACCACAGGGTTCCACATCCATCAGAAGCCAGGATTGAAGCTGAGCCATCCTGGGTTAAGACAGCGGCTGTCTTCTGGGGTAACTGATCCTGAGGCTGCCCAGTAAATGATGGTGTGGGCACACTCCTGAGGCTTCCCAATGCCCCTGGGATCCAAGTCAAGTCTCCCCACCAGTGTGATCAGACACTCTACTGTGTTTTCAAAGAAGAATTATATCTCAGGTGTAATTCTTTACAAAGGAAAAAAAAGGATTAAACCTTCCCACTCCTTTTGACTTCGGTGACTTTCTGATTCATCTATATGAAGTCAAAGCTGGCCACCTTGCTGTGAACCTGTAATGGCAGCGCTCTGAAAGTTGAAGCAGAAGGATGCCAAGTCCAAGGCTAGCCCTGGACCATGTGTAAAGAGCTCTGTAAAATGTAATAAAGGAGTTGGCACGATGGCTCAGCAAGTAAAGGCGCCTCCAGGCCTGAGAGTCCCAGTCAAGAAAAATGTGGTCTGGTTCGAAAGCCACCAGCAGCATCTTAGTGCACAGTTCCCCCGGCTGCAGGGGCGAGCTTAGCCTTCTCTGTCCTTAAAACAAAGCTCCTACAGGCTGACGTATTGCTCAAACATAACCTGCGATTCTTCTTCTCACATCTATGCATCTATGGATGTCTTGAAGGTGATTAAATTTCCCACGGTTGGGGCTTGGAGATTTTGACCTACAGGCTACGTCTACAATTTTCAGAAAGATGAGACATTACAGGTCGTAGTCAAGATGGGATCTTAGTGTTTAAGAAGAACCAAACAGAAATAGGTGGTCTTGTTTTTTGTTTGTTTGTTTGTTTTTGTTTTTTTTGTTTTGTTTTTTTGTTTTGTTTTGTTTCAAATACCAGGCCTGTTTGCATCTATTGTCTTGAGTTCAACAGGGTAACACACACAAACCATGTTGTGTTAACGTCATCGTATGGAAAAACACTTAGAACTGAATGGGGAAAAAGTGTCATTCACTCATTAAAACCCAAGCTGATGGATCAAAATTTCCAGGTTTAAATCTTGTTCATTCCAACACAATTCACATTTTTGTTTATTTGTTTTTTATTCGTCTCTTGGACTCCAGATTTCGTTTTTCATTCAGCCTTTTCTTTCTGTGCCCACTAGGAAGAATTTACTGGCCTCCCATTGTAACCTCTCCTACAAACTGCGTCAGTTCTCCTCATGGTGATCATTCAGCGTCATCTATAATCTCCCAGCTTTTACTGTTATTGTAGCCCTTGCTAGACTGCAATGTGTGCTGTAAAATACCTCTCTGCCCCACACGGCAATGCCTTATATCTGCCTGGGTGAATGTGGCAGTGGAGGATAACACTGTGCAAAGAGACACACAGAAGCAACTTATAAAAGACCTCACTGACTGTCGCCACCCACACGGATCTGCACAAACCTTCACAGATCTTCAGTGGATATTGTACAAGCTCACCCCGTCTCTCTTAACAGCATCAACTCCTAGAAACCTTTCAAATGACTTCGATGATATTTTTTCCACTCCATATATCTAACATATTTGTTACTGATTTCTACAACAAACATATGGTATAAGCCTAATTAATTTTTTGTCAGAATATACATTTGAAAAAATTTCTAATTAGAGACACTAGGCCAGAGAGAATGCAGATACAGTAAGATTTGGAATGCTGCTATTTTACTGTTAGGCTGCCTGCTAACTGACATACCACAATAAATCCATGCTCTCTTAGAAGCCCTCTTTCACACATACATATATACACATACATACGTATACACACACATATATGTGATGATATATATATATCATCAGAGGTCAGCCAATATGTAGGTGCATACAGTCAGTAATCTATTTTTGGTATGGCCCATGGGCTAAGAAATTCTTTTATTTTTATGTTTAAAGGGTCATAAGAATAAACAAGGGCAGAGATTTGCGTATCCCAAAACATTTACTATCCAGCTCTAGAATAAGTTCATTACTTTCTTCTAGAACACACATGTTTAGGGGAATCTAAGGGAATGGATGTCCCAAGAACTGAGGGCTGTGTCAGTCATCAGTATTTACACAGTAGTAACATTCACCTTTGAAGTCAAGAGAAAAATATTTCACTTTAGAAATTTGGGGAAACAGAGATTCAATACTATATAAAAGCTATGTTTATTTTCACATAAAATATTGAGAGAACATTAAGCGTCAAGAATGGGTGTTTCAACTAATACTGGAGCCTAAGATTACCCCTTCGTTTAAGATGATTTAATGGACTTATTGCATTTTTCTTTTTACAAAGCTGTCAAACATTCACATGTCTGAGATAGTAGCTGTTTTTAATTTTTTTTAAGTAATAAATTTAAAAATATTGGGATATAGTCTTTTCTGTATATTGTTAGAATCCTAGGACAGAGTCTGCAAATTGTCTTTACAAAATTACACTAAAGTATGCTTTAACTTAGTAAACTATTCAGGTTTTTCCCCAAAATGATTGTGTGAAAAAAATGATTTGAATGAATGCGTGCTTACATGTGTGCACATATGTGTGCACATGTTATGTGCAGGTGCCTGTACAAGAGTGTATGAGCACATGTAGAGGACCAGAGTCGATACCCATGTTTCCCTCAGCCATTTTCTATTTCCTTTTTGAGGTATGGTCTCTCCCTGAACCCAGAACTCTGGTTGAACGTAGTCTAGCTACCAGCCTGCCCATTGGGATCCCCTGTCTCGGCCTCCCCAATGCTGGGGTTGCTGATGGTCACCAACTCTGTGCAGCCTTCACAAGTTCTAAGGCTCTGCGCCCTTCCTTGTCTTCACGTTTCCCGGAAATGCTTTGCACACAGCGCCATCTTCCCAGACCCTCCAGTCCATGATTTTATATAGCTCTCAGAAGTGCTAGTTCCTTCTACTTCACGATCTTGGTTAAATTAACAGCTAACACTTTACCGACAATCTCAATATTCCCGTGTAATTTCCCTTTGATTCATCATGTCAAGCCTTCACTACTTTATCTGTTGGCAATTATGAATATATAAACCCATTAAATATTAAAGCAAAAATATATGTGCTGCAAATTTGTTCCAAATCTAGTGTTTCTATTGTACATTTTCCGTCTATACATTTTAATTTTAGTGCTATTTAAAAATAAGCACACATTTTCTACTTATTTTTATTATGTGTGCTATTTTAAGATCATTTGTATAGATGTCTTGGGCTTACCATAAAAAAAAAAAAAATCAGGGATGTGTGTCCAAAAAAGCATAGCAATCAAAAGTCAATAAATGATTCAAATGCAAAATGACGGGCACCATATGTTTTCTCTTATACATATGTGTGTGTTTATATATTGGGAGGGGTTTGTAGGAAGGATATCCTGAGCTTTTTTTTATTGGTTATTTTATTTATTTGCATTTCAAATGTTGCCTCCCTTCCTGGTTTCCCTTCCACAACCCCCCATCCCATCCCTCCTCCCCTTTACCTGTATGAGGGTGCTCCCACCCCCACCCCCACATTCCTGCCTCACCTCTCTTACCTTCCCTTACACTAGGGCAACAAGCCTCCACAGGACCAAGGGCCTCTCCTTCCACTGATGCTTGACAAGGCCATCCTCTGCTACATATATAGCTGGAGCCATGGGTCCCTCCATATGTACTCTTTGATTAGTGGTTTAGACCCTGGGAGCTATGGGGATTCTGGTTAGTTGATATTGTTGTTCTTCCTATGAAGTTGCCAACCCCTGCATCTGGAAGGGAGAAATCTTAAGGCAGGTGGGGAAACAGAAAATACCTGACGGGAAGGGAGAGGGAGACTGAGAGAAGGAGGAGAGGCTAGAGAGGTGGGGAGGGGGGAGCTAATGAGGACAACATATAGCTATACATATTTATGAAGGTGTCATGATGAAATCCATTACTTTGTATGCTAAACTAAGTAAATGATCAAAGGAACACTTAAGAATACAAGCTTGTGGTGACATTCACAAAAGAGAAAGAAGACACATATTACAACCATTACACAACAAACATGGTCTTGTCCGTACGTTGTTTTAGGTGCATGAGCTTGATCATTTTATAAAATTAGATAATATGTAATTTAAATATTGCCTAATTTATATGATATCTGTTTCCCTGATGGGGAGTGGAGGCTACACTTACCTGTGGGTATGAGGACAAATGTTAACAAAGAACTATAGGCAACGGAAGAAAGCTGGGAGAGAAGAAGGCTTCGCCAGGGAATAGCACATCAAATGTTGTCCCATGTTACGTGGTCAGTCCTGAAACATACATACAGGTAATGTTATATGGGACTTGGTGGGATATATTTAGGAATACATATGTATCTGTACATAAATATGTGTATGCAGTAACAATGAAAAAAAGAGGCCATGAATTTGAAGAAGACTTGCAGAGGATGTATGAGAGGTTTAAAGAAAAGAAAAAGGACGGGGAAAATTTCAAGTTCTATAACAATATAAAAAATAATTTTTAAAAGATTATAATCACAATTTAGTACAGGACTAGAGAGAGAGTGGTTAAAAGCACTGATTAATCTTCCAGAGACTTGGGTTTTATTCCCACCACCCACATGGTAGCTCACACATTCTGTATTTTCAGTCCCAGGGACATCTCACTCACTCTTCTGGCTTGTATAGGCACTGCATGCATGTGGTGGGCAGATACACATGTAGCCAAAGCATCCGTATACATAAAACATGACAATAAATGCAAAATTAAACACTATAAATAAATGAAACCTTCAGGGATTACCTACGCTGCCTCTTGCTGTCATTTGTACACCGACTCCTTGTATTGATGCACAACAGTGCTCAGAAGATCTACACAGAGCTACTGGTTAAAACCATTAATTAGATGTGTAAAATTCCAAGTTACTGATTGATTGATTGATTGATTGATTGATTGAATGGTGTGCCTATGAAGAGCAGAGTACAAGTTGTAGGAGTCAGTACTCTCCTTCTACCATATGTGTTCTGGGGATCAAACTCAGGTCACCAAGCTGGACTATAAGTGGCTTTACCATCTTAACCAACTCTCTAGTCCCTAGAAAAATATCTCTCTCTCTCTCTCTCTCTCTCTCTCTCTCTCTCTCTCTCTCTCTCTCTCTCTCTTTCAATTTTGAGGTAGGGTGCCATGTATTTCAGGTTGTCCTCAAGGTAGCTATGTCCTTGACCATGACCTTGAGCCTCTGGTCCCCCTGGGTCACATGCACAGAGTAGAGAGTACTAGTATTGAATCCAGGGCTTGATGCATGTTCAAAAGCCCTCTACCGGTTGAGCCACCTCAACAAATCAAGTTTGTTTTTAGTATCAATGTCTTCCATGCATCTCAGGGATCATCTGCTGCTTTGCATTTCCAGCCTTCACTCTCCACCTGCAGGTCTGACTGAGTTTGGTACTCAACATGTTATATTTGTGTGTGTGTGGGGGGGTGGATTATTTTCTACAAAACAGCCTCAAAATCCAAAAGCCTCCAAAATCTGAAAGAGTGGCAGCAACATGAGGACCTGCAAGAGGAAGACTTCACACTTTCCCAGGCTTGACATTCTGTGGCCATAAAAGAGGCACACTAAGCAACGTAAGGCCGTGTGTACACGGTATGTACCACAATTAAACTAACTCTGTGTGGAGACTGCGCCGTCTGTCTCTAGCAACATAGGCAAGTATTTCAGAATTCTCCCAAATCCAAATCCTGTTTCATATAAGAGATATTGAGCCACGGGTTCTATATTTAGGGGTCTCAGAATGAGACTGACAGAGAGAAGAAAGAAAAGACAAAGATGGCCACAGCATCCTCCTCCTCCTCCACCACCACCACCACCACTAACACCACCACCACCTCCTTCTCTTCCTCTATATGGATAGGTTATAGAACAAACAGGCTAGATGCAGGTGAAAAAAGAATGAGTCAGAGAATGAGAAGGAGCCAGAAGATTAGAACAGATTGCCAAAGTTAGTATGAGGCCAGGCAGAGCAATTCAGCCAGAAGCTGAGAGAAGCCAGATTGAATCAGTCAGCTTGGAAGATTAGATTGTGTGGAGGCTAGAAGCTTCCAGACCTAGGCCTAGGGATAGTTAGAGCAGAAAAGGAAACACTCTGGGCTCAGTCCAAGTCGTGTATTCTCACAGCTTGTGCACAGCTCACATCTCATCCCTTCATCTGAGGCCTTGTTTCTGGCAATGTGGTTTGAATTCCAAAAAACCCTTAACAGGCCCAGTGTGTCTTTCCATCTCTGTCTGCCTCTATCTTGTAGATAAGATATAAGCTCTCAGCTCCTGCCCCATTCTCATGCCTGCCTGTTCCCACACTCTCAACCATGAAGATCATGGACTAACCCACCAAAACTGTAATCACATCCCAATGCTTTCTTCTAGAAGTTGCTTTGGTCCTAGTGTCTTTTCACAGCAGTAGACAGTAACTAAGACACTCAAGGAAGGTTGCCTGCTCACCCAGAGATACCAGCACCAGTGGGGTAATGCCCTCTTCTTAAGGGTCTAGAACACAGTTCTGTAGGGTTGTCATAGACTCCAAGGTTAAGAGAACACCAAGCTATTCCTCTGGCCAGAGTAGTAGCTTCCAAAGTAGTAAAAATTTCTATGACTTGGGGCCTCTCTAGGGCATTGATGGGTTTATGCTCAGCGCTGACTCGATGGTCCCCCAACTTGTCTGCACAATACCACCTACAGAAGAGCTTTCCAAATCCCTATAACTTATCCATACACTAAACAGGGTACCCAATCTCCAACGATGGGCATAACATTACTCTGCTTTGTTTTAAGGTTAATTCCCAATGTACAAGCAAGCTTGAGATGAGAACCACTAACCTAGGAGTTGAGTTGAACAAAATACACTAATTAATTGACATTATGTATTTTTCTATAAGATTCCAGTTAGGGGGTAATCATTCCTGCTCGACAAAAGAAACTTGTTTTCTTTTCTTACCGCCGTGTGACCTATATTTCAGACGTTGTATGAAGGCCTAGAAAGAAAAAGCACTCCTTAAATTTATTTGGTGCATTTAAGAAAACTTCATCCTTTGTGAAACCAAAAAGTGCTAACGGATATTTTGGTTTCCTGTAAGCCGGTTGGTTTGTTTAGAAGGGCTTATGGGTAGCTTCCAAGGTGCTCAAATAGCTGCAGTGCTCAAAAAGTGTGAAATTCTCTTCTGCTTTTGTAAACAGTAGAGAAAATATCACCGTGCTATGCAAAGCTTTCCACCCTGGGATGAGGATCAGCCAGAGGGACACGCGCATGCTCACCATCGCAAAGCGCTCCTGTGCAGACACACAGATGCCTTGAACGCATAGCGCTCACCCTCTAAAGAGGATAAAATGTAAATTTTCGTTCGAAACACTCGGGAAAAGCTAATTTCTGTCCATAGAAACGTTTGAATGTTTGGGAAACATGAAATCAGAATTTGAAGTGCCTTGATTTCATTCTTGTACATTCCGGTCTCCCAATCAGAGAAAAATAAAGGCAGGGGATAAAGGGAAAGGGCCGTCTGCAGACTTCCTCCGTGTAAATGAGTTATTCTCCTTAATGAGCGCTGCTCCTGCAAGTAATTAGCTGAGTGTGATCTCAGAATGAAGGAACAATGCTAAATAAAATAAGAACTGACCTCGGTCCACAGCTGCTTATTGAAGTGAACCCAGCATGCGCCCTTGTATGGCTGGGTCCTCCCATGCAAACAGCTCTGGGCTCTGCCTAGCTAATGCAAGCTGAAAATGCAGTGCCTGTCTCAATTATCAGAATGTTCCAGGAGGAAATTATTTTTTTGTTGCGTTTTCCACCCCCTTTGCATATATAGCTTAAGATAATGTATTCGCAGACACATCTCTTTTCTTTGTACTTTCTTATAGTTTTCATGGGATCTGAGTAAATATTTGAGGGGAATAAATGCCCCTTGCTTAATCGCCATCTTATTACTTCATTTCTTCCTGTTCAAAGGAAAACGCTGTATGGCCTGCTTTCTTTTTTTCTTGCATACTGATCAATTCATTTGTTCAAAATCAGTTACTAGAATCCTATTATATAGTGGGCATCTGGACTACATTCAAGTGCAACAAGTGGAAAGGGTGCGAATGTGGTGAAATGGTTTGTCTAAATAATTAACTTAAGATTAGTCTCCCTATTTGTTCCTTTCTCCCACATAATAAGCAGTAGGCAGCCAGACCCACAGAATTTCCTTGTTCTTGGAAATTTTGCGTTTGGAAACAGAATACTTGCTGATGCTTTTGCGAACTAAAATGGTACTGGTTCTTTGGACTGTAGTGTGTAGTTAGAGCACATAGCTTGGTCCAATCAGGAGACAGAAATGACTTTGCAGTTTGAGCTGATAAATTTCATTTCACAATAAATAAACACTGTGTTACTTGTAGCAATGGAGCGACTTTGTAACGGAAAAAGAACTCTAAAGTAGAGACAAGTGAACTTGATGCTGTAAGAGACCAGATGGTGATAGCTGAGTCTTCACAGACCATTAAGGCTTGGTTACTAGGACTCCGTTCTGCCATCTCAATAACAGACCATTGGAGACCAAATGAATGACTGTGGCTGTGTTCCAGTAAATATTTACAAAAAATGTCACTGGGTCACAGTCAAGGACCGTCTTTTTAAAGTAAGGCTCTACAGCTCAGAGAGCATAGGAAGCAATGGAGGTAGAGGCTGGAAAAGTGAGGCTGGACCTCGGCTACAGCAGAAAAGATGCTGGGGTAGACGATAAGTTGCCTGTCCTGTCTAGGCCAGAGGAGGTTTAGTGTTGTGGGGCAAACCAAGACTCCATCTTCTCAAGGAGGCAAGAGGAGCAGGTTGGGGGTCACGTGCTATTTTCTTCCCACCTTCAAGTTCCCTGAGGTAACAACTCAGACTCAAAACGTATTTACAAGTATTTAGGCCATATAGCTAAGCTCGGTCCCTGACTAATAGTTTAGAATAACCCATTTATACCAATTTACATTCTGCCATGTGACTGGTTGCCTCGGCTCAGATACCAAATGTTTGTCCTGATACCTTTCCTGTGAATCTATCGCAGAATTCTTTGTGACTCCCGATGTCCCACCTTCTATTCTCCCCTTTCCTATAGGCCATAGATTTTTAACTTGACAGTTGATATATCCATACAGCACACAAGATATTCTCTCTACAGTGTATGAGAGAGTGAGGCATTGCCCAGTGAGGCAGGCAGTGGTAGGTTGGAACTGTGCAGTCTTGGTGTGTAGCTGGACAGAGCCTCCCGCAGGAATGAATAGTAATGAATGCAAATGAAGCAGGAAGTAGCACCCTGGTAGCAAACCGGAAGCAGAAAGATATTCTGTCTAATCTGCAATGTCCCTCTAGCGCCCTCTGCTGACAAGGTCAGTGCTATGCTCAATGGAAGCGCTTGTCAAGTCATCTATTACAAGGGTAGATGTGCAGATGGCAGACAACAAATTAACGATTGCCACGTTGCATAACCACTCTGCATGAGGTCAGGCAAACCTTAGCGCCATCATTTCAGGTGGACTTTCAACAGCTGCACAATTTTGTTCAGATCCTTCCTCCCCACACTGCTGGGCTAAAGAGACACTGGGGTCATTTATTTAATGAAACAACCGCTTCCAGCTGTGAAAGCTCCCAGCTGTCTGACCTTGTTCTAAGCGCTCCGGAAGGAAGAAGTCCTGTGATTCTCAGTTTTCCCGCCACAGAGGAATTCACTACACTACTCTCTACAGAGCTTGTCACTGATTCTGAGAGACCTTCTCACCTGGGGCCAGGATAACCCTAAGGCTGTTATCAGACTTTTAAAGTTCTGGATCTAAACTTGGAGATACATGTAAACATATGCTTACATTTCCAAGGACCCAAACTTCTCCAATCAATGACCAAAATAAAGCTTTCTGCCTTCAAGCAAAACCCTTCTTGGGTGTTGTCACAGCTGTGGCAAGGTGGCTTTCAATGTGGAAACACAGAGAACTAACAGTACTTGTAGGCTCTAATGATGGTGGTTGGGACCTAGAGAGCTGGGGCAAGCAGTGTTTGCTGTTATTGCTTGTACACACAGGATGTATCTTTGTTTCTGGGGATCTGGTCTGACACTTCTTGTGGGTTTATTCCTAGAGAGACCTTGGCACTACACTACATATTTACAATACAGTATTGTAAACATATATAAGATGGCTGTATAGTATTGTAAACATATATAATATAAACACATACTATAGCTCGGTAACAAATACATGTTCCAGAAGACTCAAGAGAAGCAACAAGGCCGAGCCCACCCTGGAACAATTAGGAGAGACTTGGTCTCAATTCCAAGGCATGGCTTCACTCTGCCTCATCTAGCTTGCTCCTCCAAGGCCTCTTGGTATCCCCAAGACAGCTTTATTCCTACTTCAGAGAAGGTACAACTGAGTCACCACAATTAGGAGACTTTCCCAAAATAAGAAACAGTGATAAATGCAATGGAGGCACCAAACTTTTAACATCTTCACCAGTGGTTCCAATAAGCAAATGGGATTGGAACTGATTTCTATTAGGAAATGTGTGCGTTTGAGTTGAACATTTAATATTGACTCTGTGATTCTGTGTTCGATTCTACTAATATTATAGTTAATTCTCTTTAGTCTTGCAAATTTATAAAGATGAAGAAAATGCCCATTAGGGATTTCACAAAATTTTACCTTTATCTGATCTTTTTCTTCCGGGTGATGATTTGATTCTCATTGTGTGCCCTTGAAGGTCTTCATCTGGGCACTGCTTGTACCTGATTTCCCTGAAGCCGAATATCTGAGAGCACTGAGGGCTTAAATTGCTGTAGGCATTCTTGATACCAACCAAAAGTAGCATTTCAGCGACTAGGGTTCTATATCAATAATGAGAGGTGATTGATTAATAAATCAATAGATAGTAAATAACTGGATATGTATAATGAATTACATGTGTTGCAATCTTATGTTATTTTGGATGCTATAACAAAACACCTGAGGTTGGATAATTATAAGAGTAGAAATGAATTTCTTGTCATCCTCAGGTTAGAGATCTAAGATGAGAGTGTGGTAGGTTCACTGTCTTGTGAGAGTTCCTGTCTGCTTCTCTTATCTTAAATGCAGTGCCCTCAAAGAGCAAGAGTTGGAAAGTCCAAAGAGCTTAGGGATTTTTCTTTAGTCTTTTAATACTTGTGAGTCCATACCATGAGGACTTTAATCATCCCTAGAGGACCTACTTCTTAATTCCATAACATTGATGATGGGTTCACGTGTAAGTGTGGGAGACAATAGGACCAGCATGTGTGTGTGTGTGTGTACTTATGTGTGTATGTGTGCATGTGTGTATGTGTGCAAGTATGTGTGCATGTCTATATGTGCATGTGTGTGTGCAAGTATTTGTGCATGTATATGTGTGCATATGTGTGTTTGTGTGTATGTGTGCTTGTGTGTATGTTTGTGTGTGTTCTTGTATGTGTGCTTATGTATGTGCTTATATGTGTTTGTGTGTGTGCTTGTGTGTGTGATTGTGTGTGTGTGCTTGTGTGTGTTTGTATGTGTGTTTTGTGTGTGAAAGTATGTATGTGTGCATGTGTATGTGTGCTTGTATTTGTGTGTATGCATGTGTATATGTGTATAAATGTATGTTCTTGTGTATGTGTGTTTGTGTGTATGTGCTTGTGTATCTGTGTGGAAGTGTGTGCATGTGTATGTATGCTTATGTGTGTGTGCTTGTGTACGTGTGTATGCATGTGTATGTGTGCTTGTGTGTGTGCATGTGTGTGTGTGTGTTTGTGTGTGGACATGTGTATGTGTGCTTGTGTGTGTGTACATAAGTATGTGTGTTTAAATGTATGTTTTCTGTGTCATGTGCATATTGTGAGTGTGTATTTACGTATGTATATGTGTGTGTACATCTGTGTGTGCTTGTGTGAGGCTGACACATACACTAAGTTTTACAGTTTGTTTTCCTCAGAAGTAAAAGTTCTTCAATATCCTACTGTTCTAGAATAAATGGAAAATAATTGTTCAGCTGTTAATCAGTGGTTAATCTTTCCAAACAGCAGCTAAGTTCTCTTTCACGAGAGACATTATAGACACATCATTTAATAAGATTTTCTTTCTACTACTAAATTGAAAGAAATAACATTCAGCTAGTAGAATGTCTAACATTTTTAATACCTAGTTATAAATGCTCTGAGTTTAAGGTGGAGATAGTGGCATCAGACATTAGGGCGGGTTTGAACCTTTGAGACCTTGTTTAGCTAGCGATGGTGACACTAGTCTGCTGCCTTAGTATTCAGGAGACTGAGGCAGATGGAGTCTCATGAGCTTGAGGCCGTCTGGACCACATAACAAAGCCCCAAATCCAAGCAAATGAAAAAGGTATACTTTTTCTAAAATGGTTACTGCTTTGTGTTAAAATCATAGTTCAGTTGGTAAAGTGCTCACCCCAGCATCTTGTAAACCAAGTATGGAGGTGCAGGCCTGTAACCACTGTGTGGGAGGCAGAAGCAGGACTACCAGGAAGGAAATTAAGGCTATCCTTGGCTACACCGGGAGTTTGAGGCCAGCCTGTGATACACATAATCTTGCTACAAAACCAAACCAAAGCAACAACAAGATCAACAAAAAAAACAAAATAAAACAAAACAAAACAAAAACCTCTGGGACAAATAATTGCAGAATTACTTTAAGTGAATTAATAGATTATTTATACTCAAATGTTTCTTAAACAATGTTTGTCTTCAGCCCCTTGAGAAGTCCAAGTTGGAGCCCAGCCTGGCTGTCACTATCTTAAATGATACCTCCATAATTGCCTTTGAGTAATCTTGGCCTCTTCCCCTCATATTATCCCAGAGCACTACAAATGAATCAAAGCAGAGAGTGGCCTGCAGATCTTCAGCATCGAGACTATGCCTGACATCATCTGTACTGGCTTAGGATAAAACACATGCAGCTGTATAAAGCCAGTTTTGTCTTGGCTATTGTGTAATCCCCCTTCATCTGACTCCCATCCTGCTGTTCCCTTGACCTCTCTCTGTCAGTAAGTCAACTGAGAGTCTGCTGTATACTCCTGGACCATCTCCCTGCTTCTTCAGTCCCAAGGAACTTGAAGTTGTCTATTATGGCATTCCCCCAAATAACCCCAAATGAAATCACAAGAAAATAGATCAAAATGCCCACCATCCTCTTAGATTCTACATTTATGACACAGTCCCCAAAGGGGACAAATATAAAGCTATGATTGAAAATGACATCAATGTCTTATTCAAAATGACAACCTTCCTGCTGCAAGAAGATTACACTGAGTCTTCTAGAACTAATATTTGACAGTTTAACAGTAGAAAAGTCATTAGGTATTACTAGGCACAAGAAAGCATGGGACTTGTATATCAAGTGTACTTAAGTGGAACTCACAAAGGGTCACATGGTTGAGGATTAAATATTCTTTTCATAGGAGAGAGGCAGAAGGAGGCTGTGGGGAGTTATAGAGGGGCTGGAAATGTAGACAGATCAGATCTGTACAGCTAACAAAAGGTTACAAGAATCTGACTTATAGAAAGGAATAGTGAATGATAAGGAACATTCCCCGGGGGGGGGGGGGGGGGGCTGAGAAGAGCTTAGACACTGGCATTAGGAACAGCATTAGCTTTGATTGCAGAGCACGAGAGGCATCAATGGGAGCAGCACTGGGGGCATCAATGGGAGCAGCTCTAGGAGCATCACTTGGAGCAGCATCAGGGGTATCAGTGAAGTTTAAACACCAGGAGTTTATCCTACCACAGATGGTAAGTCCACTAGGCAAATAGTGCCACAATGCTCTTGGGCTATATACAAACTAAACAGCTACATGCCTGACAGAGTTTGTTCCTCTATTGCAGACCCAATAGCACACTGCCTTCAGTGGTCTCTGTTTGAATGCACACAGGAGCTTCACACGCAAATTCCTAAACAAATCCAGCATCATATAATCTGAGTCATAAAAAGATTGAAAGCCTCCATCCTTTCTCTGAGGAAGCTGAGGTAAGCCCATTGGATTGCCCTTCTTCTCCCCATTCATCTACACCCAGACACCAATCCTAAATCACTCCTCAGAAATGACAATGAAAATATACAGGTATCCCCACCTTTACCGCCACATTTCAATTCAGACACACATCATCTCATCCCAGGGCCGTAACACGTCTTTTGCTTTGGGGGGGTTTGTTGTTGTTTTTATTCTTCTTCTCCCTCTCATCTTCAGGAAAAAAATAATCATTTTAAAATTTGGTTCAAATTTAAAAATAAAGTTGATAATCTCACTCCCCAAATTAAGTAAACGAAACAGAAAAACCCAACCCAGCAAGTTCTGATTGTTCTGATTCACAAACCTTTTCCAATGGAAGCACTCAGTCTTTCGGATCTCCCTGGCCCGCTCCTGCCTCAGGGAGTATTATTCTCTGATCATGAACACACCAGATCCTTTAACTTCACAGCTTATGAAGAAGTTCCTCCAGCCTTCGTGGCACTTGAGAACGACATTTTATTTCTCAGCACCCAGATCAAATGTTAGGTCCTCGGCATAACTTATGCAGACCACAGGACTCTGACCCAACCTCTCTATCACCCCAGAACTGCTCCGTAGTCGGCACTTCACCCCGATACTATAACTCATCTCTCCTCATCTTCTACTCAGAGAAGACTCTTAACCCCCTGAGAGCAGAAGGGCTGTATGTTCATCCTCACCTTTTCTGAAATGAAAAGATATTTCCCTTGAGTTGAGACAAATGTCCCACTTGTCTCCACTTAACGACCAGGCCTGATTTCAGAGAGAAGGCCAGAAGGCACCACTCTAGGAACAGACCATGAGTCCCAGAAACTGGGTCATAAAACCCCTCCCAAAGAGCAGCCTGGGGATAATGACAAGAAGGGAAAATATCTTATCTCAGGGTGTCCCATCTGTGCTGGGAAGCCCTATCTCTTTCTATGGTTAAACATTCATGACACAGGAATGCAGATTATGAGCCACCTGGCACAAGCCAATCAAAAGCCAACCCCTGTGATTCTCTACTAATCACCAGTGAAATTTTAGATTACCTAATCTTTCTAGAAAATGCCCCCAATCCCCTTTAAGAAGGCCTGCCTGCCTTTGTCTAGGATCACCATTTTAAAGAATGGTTGACCCCCGCATGGTGGTTGTCTCAGCAGAATAAATGCTCTTTGTCTTTGCATACTACCTGAGTCTGGGGTCTTCCTTCAGTGATTTTTTTCGGACAATTACAGGTCCACGGTGGCATAATGAAATGGGCAAATAAATAAATAAGTAGATAAGTAAATAAATAATTTTTTTAAAAAAAATTGGAGTATATGGCAAAGGAAATGAAGTTTCTTTATAGAAATATTCATGAGTTAGAAACTATCAGGCTCCAAAGATAACACATCCCTAACCACTCACCTTAATCCAAATTTCAATTGTTTAGGCAACAGGGTCTGCCTGTTAGTAGACACGGTAAACTGGACTCTGCCTTGCGTTCTCGTTTCTCTTCAGTACTCTCTGTCTTGACGATCTGTTTCTGATGCTCTTGGGGCTTTTCATTTCTTAGGAGTTTAGATGAAGCCATTCTGCTATTCTGCTTGTGGGCAGAAGGAGAGAGAACTGGACCAAGGAGGAGAGGCAGGAATGATGTACTAGCATCCAGTGCCAGGCAGTCCATCATATCCCATGGCCCCCATTCCTTTCATCAGAGTCCCCAAGACCCCCTTGACCTCTCTGCTCTGCCCCAAGTAGTGGCAACTCTAGTCACCTAGGATGACATACCAAGAGTTACAGTTATTCTCTTTCAATAAATCGCAGATTGTGAGATTTAAAACGAGAGTAGACCTGTTCTATGGTGTCCCAAAAGACAGAACTATGACTGACTTTGGAAAGCTTAAAGAAAAAAAAAAAAAAAAAAAAGAATGTCCTTACTGTTGAGACCTACTGCCAGTGGGAGAGCAGGCTGTACAAAGGAGTGACTTGCCTTCAGCAAAGAGTGTTGCACACAGACACACACTTGCTACAAAATTAGTCAGGGGATTCAGATAGAAGGGATGTCTGGGGCATCTTATGTTCAGTTTCTATTGGAAACAAAGACTTCTCTTCATCGTTATCGTTCTGAATTGTTTGTTTTTTTTTTTTTTTTTTTTTTACCTGTTTCCTTTTGCAATGTTCCAAGAGACTCAGAAAAAATGCTAAGAGCCATTCCGCCTGACACTTTGCCTTTCCTGTCCTTTGCCTGCTCCTCACAACTTGGACCAGTAGAAAATTAAAAGGCTTAATGTCCTTCTGAACAAGAAAAAAAAAGATATCCATTTCAATCATCAATTAAAATTCTTAGATTAACTGGCATATTCTTTCCATACATCTGGCACGAGCACCTACATTTTATTCCAAAATATTAAAGCACAGGCAAGAAGCCCACAAGATTATTCCTAAAGTGATTAGAAAACAAAAATTACAGTTCATTCTTGGGAGAAATTAGTTTTCAGACAGATTGCCTTTCACATAGCATTTGAAGTATCAGGTTTTCCAGATATTTTGACTTCACTTCTCATTAATGCCAACCTGGTATGGCTTTGATTTCTGCCACCCAAGGAATTTAAGAAAAAATACTTGGAGACGCAGTACCTGTTGTAATAAATAAATAGTCCAGAAATTAAATCTGCATCCCAGGTTTATGTGTGTCTCCTCAAATGGTCCAATACGGGCCCTTTGCTTTGTTTATGGGCCACTTGCAGCGTTGTAACATGACATGACCATGAAAACGGTTCGAATTGTGTTTTTGAAATGGAATCACATGTGTGGGAAATCGGGCACCAGGAGTGTTGTAGCCGTGGATAAAGGGTTTATTGTGCATGACTTCAAGGGGGGCCTTTAAAGGATGCTGAGAAGAAACACATATTCCTCACCCCCGTTGCACAGCTGGAACTCCCATGTGGAAAGGAAGGGGAAGTCAAGTTTTACACCTGGAAATGTGCTGTTAAATTTTGAGATTTCAGACACCATCAACCAGGAAATGTTAAAACTGAATGTTTGTGGCAAGGTGAGATAGGACGACCTAAAGGGAAATTACTGGACTGAAAAGAAATCTCCTTCAGTCTGGTCCCGTTTCCCTGTTAATTAGCTGTGAAACATAAAGCCTTTGGCTTGATCTCTGGAATGATGGGAGAGAAATGAAACAAGGTTTCACAGGCTCGTAGCTTTCATACAAGAGAAAAGAAGCAAGGTTGCATAGACTCCCAGCTTTCATTCTAAGTTTTACGACTGAAAAAAAGACTGATATTCAATCATGTATAATCATTCCCCAAGCTTTTATATTCCTTTCCTTCTTACTTCCTATTCTAATATTAATTTTCACATCAATTATAAAAGTAAAATATTGCATAAATGTCAGTGGTAAGGGCCATTCAACTATAAATGGATAGTTATTAATATATAAGGTCTATGCCGTCAGTTTTCACACTGTGAAAATGGTATCAGTGTTCTCTCAGCTGCACTTAAAAGTGTCACATCTTATTCATTCCTCAACGTACTCACAATAGATTTAGCGACTAATTGACTATTATGTTTTAGGAAATATTTTAAGTAGAGCATATATGGTCATGCACCTAAACATGGCTCACACGATCCTGGAGTCCATATTCTAACTCTGACTGGTAGAAATGAACTCCTAGCGTTTAAAAGATGACCCAAGCCATGAAGAGCTGGAGAGAGCTGCTACTATTTACAAGGTGAAGCTGGAGATGAGCTACTTTGCACAGAGGTGGTTTGGACATAATCCCTTTCTCCAGGTTTTGTCAGGAGTAGCTGGGGCAGGCGCATGGCTTCAGGACATTTACAGATGCCAACGCACAGCTGTAACCAAGCACCTGCTGCCTTGAGAACATCCCGCCTCTCCAGGGTCTTCCATTTGCAACCTAGGACCTTCCTTAGTTAGGAATACCCTTCTACTGTACTTTCTACGATACCGTTGGGTCTAAAACAGTATGGTCTAGAGGAGGGCTTCTCCATCTCTTCTGCTCATCACGCCTTCTTACCCAAGAAATTGTTACGTGACTCTGCATGTACAGGCATATGAAATAAGTATGTAGGAGGCATAAATTCGATAACAGGTACATGAGAACCCTTCAAACTAGGTACTGACACTTTGTAAGTATTTTTAAAGCTCTATGGTGTTAATTTTTATTAAAATAGGAATAGGCAATGAGTTACTCTTCACCTCCAAAATGCAACATGAACCCTGGGTGCCAAGTCCACCTTACTGCGTGATGTCTGCATGAGATCATCTTTAAGTATACAGGAATATGACACTGATACTAAGGCAGGATACTGAGGTCCCTGCCATCCTGTATCCAAATGGTTTTCTCACTTATCACATTAATGGCTCCTTACACACATGGGGGACTTTGCAAAGCTTCCTTTCTCTGTGTGAAACCAGTGGGAGAAGCAGGTAGAGCCCCTGAGACGTGGTAGTCCACGGACAGCCCAGGGCCTCCTCAGTCGGGTAATCAATCATGCAGCACTTCCGTCAGACTGTCTGGAATTCTAAAGTTCCTTAGAGAGGTACATGATCTATCACTCCAATTCAAAATCGGAGACACAAGAAGGAATTAGTCGTCATGAGCCATTCCAGACTAAAACAGCTCACGTGCAGTTACCTCTGCCTGCTCCCTCACAGCTGCAATGAATTAGCCCGACTTCTGAACACTTAATGCCTCTCTTCAGATGTCTTCATCTGCATTGAATTCCTGCTCAGGTCTCCTTTTCTCTTTAGCTCAGGTTTCCAAGTTCTTTAGGTATAGTCAGGTCATTTCTTTGCTCCCATAGGTGTGTGCCAAGCCACCAAATTTACTCTCGTTTAAATTCCTGGTGCTGCTTCACTCTCTCCATGTTCTGGACCATTCCATGGAAACAAATATAAAGGCAAGAAAAGGCAAGATGCATTGCACCAATTTAATCAACAGAGAATAGGCTTTCTGATCTTAAAAGTCACAGACACCTTTCCAACTGATGGCAAACATGTCCCTGTGAGTTGATTCAAGAGTCTAATTCTGATGTCCAACTATGCTCCAAAAGAAAAATGAGTTAGGGCAGATTTACAAAAAGGTTCATTACCCAGGTATTGGTGGCACTAATCTTTAATTCCAGCACTTGGGAGTCTGAGGCAGTCAGATCTTTGTGAGTTCGAGGCCAGCCTAGTCTACAGGGGGGTTCCACTATACAGAGAAACCTTGTCTGGAAGGGGGGAAAGCAAGCAAAAAGCAAACAAACTGAAAGGTTCGTCACATTTTAAAGATGGAATGAAAGAGCAGCAAATGGTAGCAAAGGCTGTGATTCTGTCCCCTTGATGATGAGGCCTGAAAGAGATAACTGTCCAACACCTGACACTGTCTGTCAATCCTTCTGGCTAGTTAAATAGTCATTATCTTTACATGCAAAATGATTTGCTTTGTTTTGTTTTTTAATTGCTTACAGTACGCTAACCTGCTTAAAACTAGCCACTAATGTCTCACTGATATTAAATACTGATACATCCAAGTAAGACTGTTAATCCCAAAGATGTGAGGAGAAAGAACACCTACCCAAAACATCATCAGAGTCAAATTAATTAAAGTAAGGAATTCAGGAAAGCAAGCTTCTCTAGTCATGACCAGAGCTGTGTCCCCCTAAAAGCACAGTTCAAGAAAACAGCACTGGATGTGAGGAAGACAAGGATTTTATAGCTCAGGGGTAGAGCCTTTCCAGTTGGGAGATGTGGAGGGCAAAATGGGTGGGGTTACAGGAGCAGAACATAAACACAGCAGGTTATTCATAAGAACCTACTGAACAAAGACATGATTACAAAGTGGTCGTAACAAGGTAACAAGGCCAGCAGGACAACCTTTTGAAACAAAGGTATGGTTGCAAGATGGTTATAAATCTCTTTGAAACAAAGACACCATACCCTTTTCCTTTAACAGGTAGTATAGAACCCTTTGTAGTTTAGGTTACAAGTGGGGCATGGAAAAGAAGTTGAGAAATAGAGGTTTAATCATGAACAGGAATGAAACTCGTTTGTCTTTACTATAAATGGCTTTCAAGCCTGAGATGGAGGCAGACTAGTCCACCAAGATAATATATTTATAATAAGATATATATAATATATTTATCTTTGTATTATTAATTTCAACTGAAGGAAGATAGTTATTATATAGCACTGCATTCTACGCTGAAAAAGACCCAAATAACAACTACAAACAAAAAAAGAACAAGTGTATTTGTTTTATGTATATCATTAGGCATATATGTATGCATATGTGTGTGCCTGTGTATGTGTGTGCACATGACTGTGAAACTCAGTTAGTTTGAGTTCCATAAAGAAAGTATATATGTATGTATGTGTGTATACATATACATATATATGAATCAAAGGAAATATTAAGATATTAATTCCTGTACATTTAAGTATGAATAAAGCAAGGGAGAGGCCATTTCAGTTTGATGTAGCAGACAGACACCATGAGGAGAAAAAGATCCAAACAGAGCTTACTGATGGCCAAGCAGCTGTCATGTGCAGTTTAAAATACCCCACCAGGGCTTGAGTCTTCAAACGGCAGAGAAAATCTGCTACCTTGCCATTGATCCTGAGTCCTGTGCAAATTCCTTCACACAATAACCTGAAGAGAATGACTGTTCTTGTTGTTCTTTCTTTTTAAAATCACTGTTTTTTTTTAATTAATTCCTTTTTTAGGTTAGTATATGACATAATGGGCTTCATGCTGGAATTTTCATACAAATAGGAGATTTGTTGGTCTGTCTTAGTGGTTCTACTGCTCTGTGGAAACACCATGACCAAACACATTCTGAGAGAAAAGGGCTTTTATTTCACTCACACTTCCATGTAACAATTCTTCACTGAAGGAGGTCAGGATAGAACTCGCACAGAGCAGCAACCTGGAGGCAGGGGCTGATGCAGAGGCCATGGAGGGATGCTGCTTAAGGCCTTGCTCATCATGGCTTGCTCACCCTGCTTTCTTATGGAGCCCAGGACCACATGTAGCGCTACCCACAGTGGACTGTGCCCTCTCTCATCAATAACTAACTTTAGAAATGCCCTACAGACCTGTCTACAGCTGGATCTTACAGAGGTATGACTGCCTTGTATCAAGTTGACAGGGAAAATAGCCAGCACAGCCCTGTTTCTGCACTTGCCTGTCACATTCTGTCATCTCCTGCCTTCTTCCCAATGGTCCCCTACCCCAACACCCACCACTAGCCTCCCTTCATTTTCCATGTTTACACAGGCCCGAAAATGCCTAACTACTTTGCTCCCTAAAGGTACTCTCAATACCTTTGTGACTTTAAACTAATGTCCCATGAATGAACGGTAGAGTTCTAGTGGTTTGCCCATGTGTCTTACAGCTAACACCAACAACACTATTCATTCAGACCTTCCTGTGGAATGCTGCACGCTTCCTGATACCAAGACATAATTTTTAGCCTTGTTCTCTCCCCACTCCTCACTATCCCTCCAGGTCTCCTCTACCAGTTTCTCTTAGCATGTTCCCCCCAGATAACATTTTCAGCTTTCAGAACTTTGCACTCCTGCGGGGCCCCACAGGAGTTCTTGGGCTCTAGTCTGAGAACCAATGCATTAGGGAGCTGGTCCCAGGGCTCCTGGCCATATTGCATTGCAAAACAAGATTACTGGCTGAGCCACAGCATGAGGCAAAAGCAGAAAGTGCATCATAAATAAAGAATAGGCCACTGGGAGGCTTGCTATGCCCCCTAAGAAAGGAGCAGCCTATGAGAATAACTTTCTGGGGATCACATTCAGTTGTTTCAAAATTCCTATAAAACGAATTTATTTTTCTTATTACAATCTTTTTTTTTTTTTTTTTTTGCTGTTGATGGGGTCTCAGCAGGCAGAGGGACTGTATACGTAAATATCTCTGCAATCATGTAGTAACAGGAATCACAAAATGACACACCACACGTCAGGTGTCACAGTAATCAACGGCAGAAACAGCAGCTGATCTACCAAGAAGTGTAACCAGAGTAACCTTCAATAATGGTGGAGATAAACCTCCCAAATGCTTTCACAACAGAAATTTTTCCATTTAATACATATTAACGGACCCCTATTAGACACTCAACAGCAATGAAATTATTCATCTACCATGCATTATCATATAAAAAATTTGAAGCCAAGTGTAGTGGTGCACACCTTTAATCCCAGCACTTGGGAGGCAGAGATAGGCAGATCCCTGAGTTCAAGGCCAGCCTGGTCTACAAAGCTAGTTCTGGGACAGCCAGGGCTACACAGAGAAACCCTGTGTCAAAGAAGCAAAAGAAAAAAGAAGAAAGAAAAGAAACAAAGAAAAAGATACAAAAGTCTAAGGAAGAAAGAAAAGTTTGAGCGATGTTGAGCCGCCTATTAGAATCAGTACCTACCCTAATGTTCTTAGTTTTAGGTGAATAAAATTGCAAAATAAGTTATGTTATGATATAAGTGGCAGATGTCATAAAGTTACATTGAGTGACAGATCCCACATGGGAGGTTTATTGGAGAGCAGGTATATAGAGAATGCCTCAGGGCGAGGGTGGAGGAGAAAAGAGGAGGGGCGGGGCTTGCAGCTGGGAGTATCCTGCTATCACTGGTCCCTGGGGCAGGCTGTGAAGATGCCTGATGGCTAACAAGGTACTTCATGAAATGCATAAGGCTATCCCAAGGTTAAATATCTGAAGCTCATGTCAGGAAGTATACTCAGAAGAAAACAATTTCCGATTGATAGCGTGCTCTGAAATTAAACAGGTTAAATGACTGCTATTTCTGCACTCTCTGAACTCTTCTGGATTAATACATTGTTGAGAGATAAACGAAAGATAAACTACAGACAACAGGAGGGGCTTCTCTGAATGAAGTGGCCAGAGAATTCTCCACGAGACCGGATGAACAGAGGCAGAGCCATGAGACAAGGCAGAATTAGGAGGAGAGCTGAAGGAACAATGTCGTTTGGAGACAAGTCCTGAGCCTCCTCCACACCAGGTGGCTGTTAGTTGTTAACCTAGACCTCCCATGTTCACTTTAATACCTGAAATAAATGTCCCCCGTCTTAAGGCCTCTAATTCCCTTTTCTGTTAAGATCGGGTGCCCTTTCTTCCTGGAAGACTGTACGCTTCTCTCCTGCTGGGTGTCAGTGACATTCTTTTCCCTGTAATGATCACTACAGCCCAGTCCAGACTGTGATGTGGTCTCGACTGATTAACTGTGATTTAAGATCACGGACTGTCTTCGGAGCACTTCCGTCCCTGTAATCTCACAGTTTAAGGGCGGTGCAGACTTACGGTTGTAACTCGACATCCATCCCTTTATGAAGCCAACAGTCACTTGTGTATGTGTGTGTGGGAGTGGGCAGATCTTAAAGACACCCTCTCTTTACTCATGGATCCCTATTTCACTTTGGGAAGCAGCACGCAGATGTTTAAGTTAAAGGAAACACTGAACTAACTCTCTGAGTTGCTCTCACATCCAGACAAAAACAGAAGAGCAGGAGAGGGCGGGGCACCCGGGGAAAGCACCTGATCTATGTGCCACTCCATTAGTTTTCAGTTTCCTTCTCCCATCTTAGAACCCACCTGCAATGAATGGGCCTGGGCTCTAAAGGAAGGAAAGAAGCATTGTTCAAATGAAGAAAAAAACCCAAGCGCTGAAGTCTTTAGCTGTTCCCTTATTATGGTTTGAATATGAAATGTATTCCATAAGTCTCCAGCTGGGGCTTCAAGAAAGGTGGTGGAAATTTTAAGAGGCGGAGTCTAAACGGAGGGAATAGTCCACTGAGAGAATGCTGCCCCAAGTCACTTCCTTCTGTCTGCCTCCCTCCCCGCTATTCAGCAAAGAACCACCTCCTACCGCCATGATATTTGGAATCTCTTCAAATCCATAAGCAACATAGACAAAGACTGTGGACTAACACCTGAACTAACTCTGAACTCAGGTAAGCCCTTCCTCCTTGAAGCTGGATACGCCAAGCACGGAGTCACAGCAACACAGAAGTGCATACCTTACACATCCTAGACTGACCACCTAAGCTCCCACATTTTTTTTTTTTTTTTTGTACATGAGAAAAGTAAAGCTTTCTCCGTGCAATGCCTGTGGTTCCGTTTCTGTCCCAAGCAACAGAAGCTAAGTTAGGGAATCTAACAGCATGGGGTTGTGCAGGGAGTTTTGTAGCAAAGCTTGTGCTCAGCGTTCTTCCGGCTTTAGATTCAATCTCCAAAAAAGTAACGGCAAATCCAAGCTTAGAGAGAACAGAGAGGCTGTTTATGAGTGTACCTTTGCTTTGCAAAGGATCGTTGGCAAAATGCTTAGCTCCTAGGCCTGGTTTCTCCATCTATAACCAAAAGACAGTAATCACACGCAGTGTTAAAAATGGTTCATGATGTTGTAAGCACCAAATGAGATGGGGTTTGCCAAGTTCCAAGAACGTTTTCTGGTGATAATAAACACTTGATAAAGGTTGACTGTAATTGCTACTGCTAGTAAATATTTGCTCTTTGAAATAATAAATGAGCATGCATTTTATTTTATCTCTTCAGACCCTAATGAAATTATCATATTTGGAAAATAAACTAAACAAACATATTACTACAGAGGAACCAAAATCAATACATGTTTAAGTCAGTGTTACTGTTTTTTTTTTTTCTGATACTTTAATGTAGAAAACAAACTCTTTATAGTAGTTTACATGTTTCTAAAATAAATATTGCAGAGATAATCAAGAGAGTTGTCATACATTCTTAATCTCCATACCCAGGTTCCCCTCTTATTAGCTTTTAAATTTTTTTGTAAAAGTTTCATTATGGGAGATGGTAGAGATGGCTCAGTGGTTAAGGGCTTTATGACTCTTCCAGAGCTCCTGGATTTGATTTCCAGAAGTCACATGATGGCTCACAACCATCTGCATCTCCAGTTCCAGGAGATCCAATGACTTTTCCTGACCTCCATGGTCACCAGGTACACAGGTTGTACATAGACGTGCATGCAGTCAAAAAACAAAACAAAACAAAACAAAAACATACATATACATACATACATATAAATAAATAAATACATACATACATAAATATTTTAAATTTTAGAAGTTTCATTATATATAGTCATTGTATATGGAACTATGTTTTCACATATATACTTTTAGACATATGTATACTACACATTGGGCATATTCTCTTTACACCTTTCTTTCCCATCCCTACCCCATTATATATATAATATATATATATATATAATATGTTTATTTTATATAATATATGAAATATATTAAAATATACATATATTTTATATAAATTTGTTTATATATTTATATTCATATATACAATTTTATGTATTATGTGATATATTTATATTATATGTTAAATATCATATACATATAATACATATAATTATATGCACATAAATAATGCATGTGTATTTATATTATGTATTAAATATTAAAATATTACATATATACATATAATACATACACACATATAAAATAAATGTTCCCAGCATCCTCTTTGGTCTTATAGTAATAAATCATGGTAACAGATCAGTCCTTGTTTCTCTTTAGGGTCCTTTTGTCTAAGGCACTTTCTCAGGTTCTCCTCGTTTTTTTATGACAGTTCTAAGGAATAGTTTGTAGCATGGCCCTAAGTCTAGATTTGTCTTATGTTTTATTCATTGCTAGATAGGGATAATAAAAATACTTTCCGAGATCAAGAAGTGAACCATCATTCTCAGCAAACATCAACCAAGAAAGAATGTTTCCCATGGGCTTGAGCACTGCTGGTGTGAAGCTGGAGCTCTGGATTGGGGAGCCACTTCCCAGGACTCCTCACTGTACAGTGCTTTAAAGAAGGAAGTCACTATATATGATCTACATTTAATGAGTGGGAAGTTGTGCCTCATCTGTGTGAGTTGCCTGAAGAGGTGAGCAACTCGAGTTTACTTCTGAGTTTGATTATTCTCTTAGTTAGGGTTTGCACTGCTATGAGCAGACACCATGACCAAGGCAACTCTTATAAGGACAACATTTAATTGGGGCTGACTTACAGTTTCAGAGGTTCAGTCCATTATCAAGGCAGGAACATGGCAGCATCCAGGCAGGCATGGTGCAGGAGGAGCTAAGAGTTCTACATCTTCATCTGAAGGCTTTGAGGAGGAGACTGACTTCCAGGCAGCTAGGATGAGGGTATTAAAGCCCATGCCCACAGTGACACACCAACTCCAAAAAGGCCACACTTCCTAATAGTGCCTCTCCCTTGGCCAAGCATGTACAAACCATCATAGTTATTATAATCATCAAAAATTCCAGATTTCTTGCACTGAGACTACAAGAAAAATACAAAGAAAGAAGGAAAAAGCAAGTATTTAAGTGCTGTTGACTGCCACAGTCCATTGGGAAATTTTTGTTTGTTTTTGTTGCCACAGTTCACATAGGGGAGGATGATCTGGGAAATGAGAAGCTCAGTGGGCCAATGGGCAAGTCTGTGGGGTATTTTCTCAATTGCTAAGATATATGGGAGGGCTCAGCCCACTGTGGCTGGTGCCAACCCTGGGCAAGTAGTCCTGAGTTGCGTAAAAACACAAACTGAGCAAGCTAGTAAGTAGCATTCTGTCATGGTTCTGCTTCACCTCCTACTTCCAGGTAGCTTCCCTGCCTTAGTTCCTGCCTTGACTTCCCTCAACAGTGACTGTAATCAGGACACATAAGCCAAATCAGCCTTCCTCCCTGGGGTGCTTTTAGTAATGATGCTTATCACAGCAGCAGAAAGAAACATGATCTATGTTCTTTTTGATGCTCCAAAGATATCCTTTAAAAAGGTGAGAAATGGCCACCCTACTTGAATCATGTACACCATGCCACCAAATCATTTCTAGGACAGTACAGTCTACAAGTTAAGTCTTTGGGCTCTGCCCTCAGACTCGCATGTTCAAGTCCAATGTCTTCTACTTTGTGCCTGCGTCTGATCTTCACTCCCACAGCACCTACCTCTCAGGAGGCTCTAAGAACAGGCATGAACACACTTGGGCAGTCCCCCACTTACTCAGCACTCAACAATCATTATAGAATGTTTTTGAATCATTTTTGCACATTTTACCACCCGGTCAGCCTTTATTTCAAGTGTTTTAAATGTGCACAAGGAGGAGACAATAATAAACATATGCAAGTTTTGTAAAGCAACTACATAGAAGTGGTTTCTGTTGGTCTGTTGTATTTTGCTTCCCCTGACTGGGGCCAGCTCCTTAACTATAATTTGGGTTGGAATTCTTTCCTGCTTTGTTAGCTTCCTCTTCAGTTGCTTCCTGTCTCAATTTGTATAGAGCTTTCCCATGGTAAGACCTTTGGGTATGCGACCACGGGTGTGCTCACCAGTGCATGTCAATCATGTCAAAGGGCCACCTTTGTCACTCGGGCCTGAAGTTTTCAATACTTGTTTGCTTGAGGGCTGTACCAGAATGCTGGCCACAGTACCGGTAACTTCTTGCTTAACTTCTGCCATGGGGAACTATAGAAAAAGAGGTAGCTAAAGGTTTTTCTCTTCTCAGGGCAACACTACCCTGGAGTCAGAGAGACGGTTAAGTATTTGTTGACCTTATTCACGTACAAATTCAACTTTAGGTTCCGCCTCCTTATCATGAGTCATTAAAAAAAACCCTGCAACTTTCTGGGCTAAGGTTCAGTGCGCAAAGCATCTTAATAAACCCTATGCCCAGATGTTCAAGAAAAGAAGGGGTCATTGTTTGTGACCGAGTACTAGTTGGAAGACCCAGAGGGAACATTTGACAGGATTAATGTCTTTTCCAAGGATCCTGCAGCCAGGAGGACATTCAGGTGAGCCGTTGGGGGGCTCAGAATACAGGCATTTCGAAAGGAAACGCCTCCTCCCCAGTCCCTACTCCACATAAGGTGTTGTGGGTAGAAGTGGGTAAACACGGCACATTTTACTGCTTAACGAACGTCTAGACGATAATCATTTCAGGGAGTTCGAAATAAAAGCGGAGATCTTCAAAAGACAAAGGTATCCATAGGTTACCACTCTCCCTGCTTCCAGTTCAGTCTGACCCTTTTCGACAACAGACACTAAGATGTACACGTATCGTATCGAGAACATTCCCAGGCGTGATATGAACAGAAATGAGGAAGTGTGCATGTTCGATGTCCCGAGTGCTGACCTCCAGACGCACACAGCACACTTTAACACACCGGAAGAGACATTTGAAGGTATTTTCCTCCCCAGCCAAAGCAATGATTTGGAGACATGTGCATTTGGAAAGAGGAAACCTCAGTTGAGAAAGTGCCTCCACTGACTGGTTGTGTGCAAGCCTGTGGCTCATTTTCTTGACTGGTGATATGGATGTGGAAGAGCCCAGCTCACGGCAGGGTGGGTGGTGCTACCCTTGGGATGCTGGTTGGGAGTGCTATGAGCTGGCAGGCTGAGGAAGCCATCACAGGAGAAAGCCAGTAAGCAGCCTTCCGCCATAGCTTCTGTACCACTTCCTGCCTTGGGTTCCTGCCCTGGCTTCCCTGGATGTTAAAGCATGACCTGAGAGTCCTAAGCTGAAATAAACCTTTTCCTCTCCAAGTTATGTTTTGTCATGGTGATTTACCAAAGCAATTGAAACCATATCTAAGGCTTTAAGACAGATTTCATTAAACACAAATCTAAAAAGAACACATTAGCTCACCGCATGTGTCATGCAAGGTTTAATCTCGTCATTATTTAACACAATTAAAGACACAGCAATCTACATTAATGGAGGATAGCAAGGCCACTAACCTCATGCAGAGATTCCCCATGAACTGTCTTCGGGTGGCCAGGATGGAATATGTTTAGGGTTTGCCTCTGATTTCCAAACACCAAGCTACTGTGTAATTCTTTGGATTAGTAAGCTGGGAGATGTACCCCTGAGTGGTAGAGTGCTGTCTTTGCACTCCTCTCAATACCCAGAAATCAGAAAAAGAACCCCAAAACAAAAAGTTTACACATACACACCATGCAAAGGTAAGTGAACAGGCACAGCATACACACTCATGGGACACTCCTGTACACAAAACGAACTTTAGCTAGGTTCTTTCAGAATATATTAAAAACATGAAAACTTCCAAAAATATGATTAATGCTTGTCGCCTGTGCCCTGGACTGCCTGCTGCCTGATCCTACCTGCCCTTGAGGTTGGAGGTGAGTTAACTTGGAGTCAAAGACACAGACTCCAGAAGCCGGTGAGAAATGTATTTAAATGCTGCTGCAAGCTCCTTTAATACCCTCCACTAGGGCCCTATTGGTCCCAAGAAAGCATCTCTTCTAAAAGGCAGTTCCCAATTGGCTGGCACTGTCGCCTGTATCAGCAATCCTTGATCTCTCAGGCAGTCTTCAATTAGGTCTTCCTGCAGGAGATGCCTTGGCAGCTGTGCAGCCGCTGGCATTTCTGCAGAGGCTGAACTGTTCCTCCTACAAATGGCAAACCTATGGAAAGTCTGAATTGGAATAAATGTGCTGAGGAGTCTTGACAATCTTTTGCAATGTATTTTAAAACATTGCCCAAGAAAGGACTCTTGCAGGCATACCACATGATCCAGTAAAGTGAGGTAGGCCTTATTAAAAAATAAGGGAACTACTGACCACCACGTCCCAGATACTTGGTGCTTTTATTGGTCCTAGCTGAGGGTCTTCTTCTCCGTTCCTTCTTGAGAAGTTACTAAAGCATGAAGACATGATCTACCATATTTGTTCATAAACAATTGCATAATCTTTCTACTACATGTGACCATTTCCATCAAGGCTCTAGTGTTTGAACAAAGCACGTTGCTATTTAAGCATAGGATGCATTAGACAGCTCACGCAGCCCAGATAGAGCATGCTAACCGTTTCAACAGACATAGAGATAACTGTGGCCCTAACTGTGAAATTTAAGAAGAATGGCAACAACCTTAACCACTAAATTTCATTTATTTATTTTTTTAACAGACTAAAGAAAGATACGATTTCAGGGTTATTATCTCTGTGGGCATTTGTGATGTTTACAGGGGACCAGTGACCAGGAAGTGGGGAAGGGGGCAAGTGTGAGCTTCCACATCACCAAGCCCAGTAAGGGTGCTACACCCTAGCACAGCGGACAGGAGGGGGCATTGTAGCTCTGTGGAATTCACTTATAGCTTTTGCTCCGTCCATATGTACTAGGTCACCATCAATGCTAATGGGAAAGGGGTCTATGTTTAACTCAGGCTGTAGCAAAAATACAAAACTCTATATGCAGCAGAATAGCTCTAGTAAAAGGCAGGTCGACTCCAAAGCTGTTGTGTGCAGCTTTTCTCAACGGCTTTAAGATGGCAGTCAGACTTTTGACACCATAAATTTGATTTGGTGGCAGGTAAACTTCACCTTTTCCATGGGCATCTCCCCTGAGAAGTTGTCTTCCGAAATGCAAAAGCAAAATCTCTACTTTAGGAAGTTTACAACTACCATGAGTTCATTTTTATTCTTCTTTGATAGCATTCACAGCGGGGAGAGTCACAGACAAGACGAACGAAAATAAAATATCCCAAGACAAGCAGTTTCAGTGATGTGGTTCCAACACCGAGCATGCCAGAGATCTCATGGCAAGGCCTATTACTGAGATACCTCCTGCCTGGAGAAGTTTGGAAAGTCAATATACGTGCACACGCTGTTGGCTCCGAGCCTCTGCTGACGTTCCTCTCGCCCTCTCTGACCCCCAAGCTTAGCAGTTTAATCAAATCTATCAGAAGAGACGGCTGTGGTTCCATTTTCATTCTGGAGATAATGAGCCTGAGTCTGTGAGCTCTCCTCTAAGCCACCTCCCAGACAGACACCTCCACACGGACAGACAGGCCTCCTGGCCAGCTGTTTTTCACTATTTGAAGCTGATTAGACCTGCAGCCTTTGAGGGCTAACAGCCGCTCTTAGCATTTTGAGAGGGTCACAACTTGAAATAGTCTCCTCCCTTCGGTGGTTCCCACAGGTCTTCATTGAACCCTCCAGGAAATGTAAACAGGACACTACTTCACACCCCGAGAGCCTGCAATGTTAACTTGTTTGCCCGACACTCACTGAGTAGCATAATTAATTATCTGTGGGTGGCAGATTACATGAAGTCACCCCAGCCCATTAAGTATGCATTTCCTGAGTCTAAGTATAGTATGAAAACATGGCCATGTTTTCTTCTGGAGTTCAGAGTGTTTTGAGAGCCTGACTTGTTCTTTAAGGCCTGGCTGCTTCGTATTTACGTTTGACTGATTGAATTTCAAATGTGAAAGTAAAGATAAAACGTGGTTCCTGAAAAAGTTAAATCCAAACCATGCATCATTTGAACAAACTTCTGACAGACACAGAGGACTTGCTCAGGCCTTCCCCTCACCCCCAAGGCCACAGAAGAATCCATGTGTGTTCACCCCGAAGCCTCAGCTCCTTGCAAAGAGAATTCTTTGTGCATTACGAAACCTTTAGACGAGGTTCCTGTGGGCCCCACCTGTGGCTGAAAAAACTTAATTTGGGGTTTGAGTCCCTTTAAGCGACACTGCAGTGCCCTGTCTGCCATCTCTCCTCCTACCTCGTTACTTACTTTCAGTTACATCTCAAAGATTAACAAACTGATGGCGATTAAGTTCTCCTTAGGCGCTTCACTGTTAGAGTCCATAGAAGAAAGCTCACGGAGTCTATCTAGGACAAAAACATCGAGAAAGCGAAAAATGTCCTTCATGCCTGCTAATAATTTTCTCTCTTCTGCACATGTGTTTCAGACCACAGGAGTGGGGTGGAGTTAAGCTACAATACTATCCTTATTTTAGAGAGGGGAGAGGTCCCAGCTAAACTATTCTAGTGGGAATTACCAGAGACAGACAGACAGACAGACAGACAGACAGACAGACAGGGACACACAGAGAGACACAGGACCAAGAGCTTTTTGGTGTGCTTTTAGTTTGTACATGTATTTCTGGCTTTTTAAGGAAGGATAGAGCTATATGAGATCTGGAATCAGAACCTAATGTGACCTACATAAAAGCAACGCTCTGATTCCCTAATTAAACCAAGCTGCGGCTGCGGGCTCTGCAAATTGCTGCCAAAAATTCATCCATTCAATCTTCTGCTTATCCTCCAGGAATGCAGAGGGGTGGGGAAGGGGGCGGCGGGGAAGCAGAGGCAGGGGATTGTCCTAGCTTACTTATTTGCTCTCTGGTTAGGGGTCCTGCGTTCCAGGAGCACAGTCGCCTGGGGTTGGAAAGGATCACGTGGGGGAGGGGGCTGGGAGGCAGGGGACCAGAAGGGGGATAAAGAGAAAAACAGACTAAATGTTTTAACAGCTGCCCTATTTTTCTTCACCTATTTTGCCCAGGGATCTGATTTCCTTATGGGGAGGAGGGCTCTCCCAGGGTCCAGGCTCGCTCAGCAGGGCCTGTTTACTCTGGGAACCAGAGTCCTCTTTCTCTCCTTGTGTAAGTCTTTACTTTTGAGGGAACTCAGAGCAGGAAGAAGAAACTGGAATGGTTGCAGAGCTCCTGTTAAAGAAAATACAGTACATCCAAATTTTAAGTAGAAACTGGGAACAAAATAAAGTAAATATAATCTGCCTCCCGCACCCCATCCCCCCCCCCCTCGCACCCTGCTCACCCGACACCCAGTCCCCTCCTGCCAGTGCTTCTTGGACAAGAAAAATTGTTCTTCAGGGAAGACGGTCCCTCATTCTCTCATTCTCATGTAACTTCCTCTAGCTGGATGTTGCAGAAGGTATGTTAATTGAGAATTAGATGATGAAGCTGCGAAAATCGGAGGGAATAGCGCTATTAGCCAGACACTCGGGGATTCCAATGCCACATAAAGGTAAAAACCTAATGGAAAAGGCCAGCTATTTATTTTTTGCTGAAAAGAGTCTGTACTGTCACTTGGGGGTTTGCTGTGGAGAATTTTCCCAGACGAAACATTTGCCGACCTTCCCTCGATTTCATTCACAGATATGCCGTCTAAACATACATTAGCTGTACATAGTCTAGTCTATCAGAAACTCAGAGCTCCGGGAGGAATCCTTACCGCCAAACGTAAGTCTTAACTGTTGCCAGTGTTCAGTTACACAAGAGGACTTTGGGAGACCTAGGTACCTCAAAATGGAGCACTCGGACTTTGTATTCACGACCTGTTTGCTCTTCACTGGGGTCATGCCCAGGGCAAGCTGCAGTATTTGTTAGGGTTTAGCCTTCCCACCTCTGTCTTCTCCACTCAGTTTCAGCCTCTTAGCCAGAGACTCCAAGCTTCTGTCCCAACAGAGCATTGCCACCTAGACACTTCTGCAAAGAAGCCTATGACAGAGGCTTCTTAATCCCAGTTCCGGATCACTGCATTTGCATCACATACCTTTCTGCCATTAAAATAATAACGATAATGATAATAATAATAAAAAAATAAATTGTGATGCTTTCATCATTTTTTAAAATAGTTTTGTTTCTAGAGATTGAACCCAGAGTCAAGCATGCATGTTGGGCAAGCAATCTACTGTGTGTGTGTGTGTGTGTGTGTGTGTGTGTGTTAATGGCAGTGTGTGTATTGCGGTATATGTCTGTGGATACACAAGCAAGTGTACATATACATATGTGTGCAGGTGCCTGCAGAGACCAGGAGAGGGCACTGGACCCACCCCCACCCCAGAGCTGGAGTTACAGGCAACTGTGAAGTCATGAGCAGCTCAACATAGGTTCTAAGACCCAAACTCACCTTCTGATGGAGTAGCAACTGCTCTACCTAGCCTGCCTTTGTATTCTTGAACTCTGTGTTGCTGTAAGTTTCCTGGATGTGCTTCAAGTTCCAGGAAGCCTTAATAATAGCTTTTCAAATGTGAATATTATTCATTATGTTATCCTAGAAAGTTACTCAAGCTTGGTGGACTTGGTTAATTTTTCTTGTATTATAAACAATGATGGCATCTGTAGTTTCAATAATACATTGACTTCATATTCTTTTGTATCAGTTTGTACTAAACAATACATTGAAGTGGAAACTTCTAGTTTCTTCGGAAAGTCAATTATGTCAAATGATGTTTTGCTGGGGCACACAGGTGAAAGGATATTTTGCTGGATCAGAAACAGGAAAAAATGTTTTCCTGAAGCAGACACAGGCGAAAGGATGTTTTGCTATAGCAGACATGTGAAAGGACCTGTGATGAAGGAGTAAAAAAATGACTCCCCCAGACAGTGGGAGATGAACACTGAGCATTGGTCTTTGATAAAGACAAGCATGTATTGGTTTGCCTTACATAGTGCTGTTGAACTCAACTTGTGGTAACACCACCATTGAGAGAAATTCACTCAAGAACTTCTCCTGAGATTCCTGCAGCATTTCACCGCTTCCGAGACCGCACTTCAGGCCAATTGGTGAGCCTTGTGCCGGTTTGTGCATGGTGTCTGCCTGCTGAGAGGATTGAACTGTGGCTGCCAGTTCCTGTGTGGTATCTACTTGCCTAGAGGATTGGTCTGCAGCTGCTGAGTTGTATTTGGTGTTCACTGGAGGATGGAACAATTGCCAAAGAAGATCGAGCTCACCCTGAAAGAACTATTGCTGAACAGGTCCACTTCCCTCATATACTAATAACTTTTCTCTTCCACTACCTCCACTGGGTGGTGGGCTAGAGGAGAGGTTGTACCCTTACTAAAAGTAGGTTGCAAAAAAACTTTGCCTATATTACATAGGCTAATATTCTCACTATCTCAAAATATCCTAGCTGATATGCAAGAACCTGTGGTGGATATCTACAGGTACACACTGAGGTGAACTGACAAAGTCCCAGCCATTCAGGGCTCACAGACAGGTGGGGGAGGTATTCCTGAACATTGCAGGGATTGCTGTATCAGGAAGAATAGAAAGTCACTTGAAAGTATGAAAAGGGATAAGGGTAAGAAAGCTGATAGAAACTAAGAAAAATAGATTCATACCAAAGAGAACCAAACGAATACATAGATTAATAAACCAATCCACAGAAACAAGGTAACAGAGTCCATTTGTTTAGTGAGAGGAGACACAGAATATGAGGCTGTGTGAGGGACAGAGGAGCAACCCACCAAGAGATGGAGTTGAAAAGGCCTAGACTTGGAAGGTCAAGGGTGACAGATGCTGAAGGAGATCCCCCTGGGTGGTGCACACTTTACTACGTGGTTGGCAAAGCCTATGTCTACTAATACATGTTCTAACTGTCTGGTTACTTTTAATCCCTGTTCTCTAGGTCAGAGGAAGGTCTGGAGAAGAAAACTAGAGTACCCACTCTCACATTGTTAAAAAGCTGCAGAGTAAAGACCCAAACCCAGAACAACATGCCTCCAAATTCAGGGAAGCGAACCCTTAGCTTTTGACCCATATGTCTTGGACTTTGTTAAATATGCAAGGATTTGAGAACAGGGAGGTGAGGGACAGCAAGAGCTATGGGGATTCATCATGCAAGTTAAAACTGCAGGTAGAGATGATCTAAACACTGAGAGGTGGGGTCTTAGCATGACTTGGAAGGTCATAATTTGTTCCTGTCCCCTTAGCTTTCTCTCTGCTTTCTGCCTGCCACATTATTTTTCTACCATGCTACAACCACCATGACAGTCATTTCCAAAACACCGAAATAGGATCAGTTGAACTTCTGAGACAATGATCCAGAAAAGTCTTACCCCTTCGAATTGTTGTCATTTTGTCATAGCAATTAAACACCCAGCCAGCACTGTGCGATAATTTATTTCTCTGCCAGTGAAATGAGCCAGTTCAAACCAGATTATATTATGTTAAATTAAATGCAGGTTTATTGGGAAGCTGTTCTTGGGAGGAAGGGAGTTCACCGGCCCCAAGGAAGGGGCAGGGAAGTTGTCATGAGAAGGGAGAGAGAGAAGAAGGGGAAGAGAGAGAAGTGCACACAGAGGGAGAAGAAGGGAGAGAGGTGAGAGGAGAGAGAAGTAAAATGTCTGGGTTATTTAGGGAAGAGCCTCTTGGGGGAAGGGCATTTCAGGGTTGGGGGCAAGTTATTCCAGGTAGGGATTGAGGGATGCTGGGAGAACCTGGAGTTTGGGTCTGCTTTGACACATAAAAGATGCACTTTACTCCCTTGTCCTGGTGTCTAAAACCAAACAATATGGAGTAGACCAAGCCAGTAACCTAGAAAAGCAGGCCACTTAAGAGTGATTTCAGAAGTGGGCTCCAAGGCTGAGTAGCGAACAGAGCAAAGCCATTGAGTTCATTGGGCACAAGCCACACGTAAATGATTCCAAAATCCAGATCCTGTGAGAGTACTGGTGTCATCTATCAAAGTCAGAGCCTGAATACCCTCCAAGAATACAGAAAACAGCCACTAACTATTTTGTAGAACTTTAAAGCACACAATCATTGTTGGGTAAGTTACTTTGTTTCTGCTGAAAATGACGTCATGATTTCTTAATTTATCGGTCACATGAGCACTTACTGTATGCAAGACGTAATCCAAAGTGAACGCTTTTACCCTGATTCACGGTTTTACCGTGAGTTGCCTGGCTATTTTTTAACCTTCTGCAATTCTGTAGCTAGTGGAAGGACTTTAACATAGATAAGTCCATGGGAACAGAATTAAGAACCCATTTGTGATTTAAGTGTCAAAATGTAGACGAGCTTCTTACAGGGGGCGGGGGGAGGTATTTTTGATCCCTGAGGTGATTTCCACAGTAAAATAACAGAAGTGTCATTTTCAACATTTTAAAGAGAGAACTAATACAATAATAGAATCAGAGTGAAGAAGAATAAGGCACCATGTAATGCTTTAAGAGGAGCATTTAGAGCTTCTCCTTGTTTACATGGAGAACTCTTTATCCAATGGTGGGAACCTAACGGGGTTCTTTCCGTGGCTTCACCGCAGTTCCAGCATAGGTTGGGTATACAGTAAGGGCATTTCTAAGTCAAGTGTAACTGACAAGGAGCAGATGGCAGAGTGGCCTCTGCCTCTCTCTGTCACTATACAGTGTTCACACAGAGAACCGGTCATCGGTCCTAAGCTTAATAATGAGATGTTAGTCATAGAGACCCCAATTTGTTAGACCCCAGTTTTATGCCAGGCATCTTACAGATGCAACACGTGCATTCTCGTTCGCCCACTGAGCTGGTTCTGTGATGAAGATGCATTGTCTCCATTTAGAAGGTGAGAGCGTGTGTTAGGGAAGCTTGAAGAACAGTCCCAAGTCACTTGGCACGGACAGCCACAGGAGTTCAAGCACAGGCTCGTCAGACTCCAAGCCTGTGTCCTATTCTACGCTAATGGAGCTTTCAGCTCCAGCTGCGTATTAGACTCACAGGAGGAGCCTTTGCATGTAAGGGTGTGCTAACCTTCCTCCTAGAGATTCTGCATTGATTAGTCTGGGGTTGGCCCAAGTGTGAGTATTGTTGAGAAACTCCCTCAGGCAGGGAGCAGCAGTGCTGGCAAGCCCACAGCCCGGTGATGCTCCCATTCAGTGTTAGAGTGATTGAAGACAGGGCCTGACAGTAAAGAGAGCATTATTTTCTTTCTTTCTTTCTTTCTTTCTTTCTTTCTTTCTTTCTTTCTTTCTTTCTTTCCTTATTATTTGTTTATTTTTATTAGATATTTTCTTCATTTACATCATAAATGTTATCCCCTTTACATGCTATCCCATCTCCCCTCCCCTAGCTTCCATGAGGGTGTTTCTCCACCTATCTACCTACTCCTTCCTCCCAGCTTTGGCATTCCCCTACACTGGGGCATAGAGCCTTCACAGGACCAATGGCCTCTCCTCCCATTGATGACCAACAAGGCCATCCTTTGCTACATATGCAACTGGAGCCATGGGTCCCTCCATGTGTACTCTTTTGTTAGTGGTTTAGTTCGTGTGAGCTCTGGGGGGAGGGACAGGTTCTGGTTGGTTGATATTGTTGTTCTTCCTATGGGTTTGCAAACCCCTTCAACTCCTCCAGTTCTTTCTTTAACTCCTCCATTGGGGACCCCGTTGGCTGTATTTGTCAGGCTCTGGCAGAGCCAAAGAGAGCATTCTTACGTCTGTCTGTATATTCACCACTTGATTTCTACATCATGGTTCTCGAGGATGAAACAAGCAAACAAGCACGGCCTATCTGGGTTAAACTAGAATATCGTAAAGAACATCAAAGCTAACTCTTGGCCTCAAAGAGAGGGTCAAGGTACAAGGTGTGAGGCACTTATGCCACGCGCTGGTGATCTTTGTTCAGGGTTGCTCAACACAGAACCCTAGACGAGGTTTCTTCTGAACAGGGATAGCGTGACACTTAGTGACCATATATCATTCATTTAATCTTAGCCTATAAAATGTGTCTTCATATATTTGAATCATCTCTCAGACTTACCCTGCAAGCTACGTAGGAGTGTGCAAGGAGCCTGAGAAGTCAGGATCACCAGCTGCTCTTCAGGCAGATCCAGGTCAATCTCCAGCATCCCCCACAGCCGCTCACGGTGCCTTCGACTTCAGTCTTGTGGGATCCGATGCCCCTCTGGGAACTCTGTAGGCACCACACAGACCTGGACACACATTCAGGCACAAGAACATCCATATAAATGTAAATTAAATAAGGCCAGAACGATCCTAACAGTTGCAGGGAGGGTGTGGGAAGGCTAGAACCCCAGACTCTAGGAAGATGCACCGACTGTTGCGGACCATGTCCTGATGAATGTTTCTTCTGTCCTGAAGGATCAGCCTACTGCAGCCTACTGTGTTGGTGTAGTCTGAGCATCCTGAATCTAAAGATATCAAAAACACGTTGAATCCCAACGTGACGCCGCAAATGTCCACACCCTTTCAACAGACATATTGAAACATGCCCTCTGCAGAAAACAGTGGGGGTCTGTACATATAAGATGTGTGCACAGCATAAATTAATTTCATGTTTAGACCCAAGTCCCTTCCCTAAGATAACTCATTATGTAAACAGGAGCATTTTAAAATGTGAGAAATTTTAATTCTGAAACTATTCTGCTCCTGAGCCTTTCAGATATAGGGCGCTGGCCTAGACATTCACAGCTTTAGCTATATTTCCCTTGTATTCAGCAGACAGCCTGTCACAGGGGAAGGGTTTGAGAGAGCTTGCTTTCCTCATGGAAGGTGATGATTCAGCATCACTTTTGTAGAGGACACAAGTTCAATTCCCAACACCTATGTCAGGTGGCTCAAACAATTTATAATTCTACCTCAGGGGACTCTGAATCCTCTCATAACCTCCACTGGGTACCCCATAATTAAAGTAAAGTCTCTAAATACATGAATAGATAGATGATACATAGGTAGATAGATGATAGATAGATAGATAGATAGATAGATAGATAGATAGATGATAGATAGATAAAATAGACAGGCAGACAGATAGGAGGAGCAACATATACATGTGTACATATCCTCACATTGAAATGGAATTGTCCTTCAACCTTTTTCCTTTGTTTCCTTACTCAGACCCAAGCAATAAATATACCCAGTGCAAACCTGTATGTTTCAAAGCGCAAACCACACCCAGGCCGAGGAGATGCTGAAAGACAGAGCTGTGGATAAGTTCTCCATGCTGCCCTCTAGACCCAGCTTTTTACCCTGTGCAGGTGCCTCCCTGTCTATCAGGTGGTCTCTTTCCCAGCACTCTGACCCTTAGGCCAGAAAGCAGAGAGAGAGAGAGACAGACAGACAGACAGACAGAGACACAGACAGAGGTAGAGACACAGAGAGACAAAGAGACACAGAGAGAGAGAGGGAGAGAGAGAGGGACGGAGGGAGGGAGGGGAAAGAAAGAGAGAGAGAGAGAGAGAGAGAGAGAGAGAGAGAGAAACAGACAGACAAACAGAGACACAGACAGAGGTAGAGACACAGAGAGACAAAGAGACACAGAGAGAGAGAGGGAGAGAGAGAGGAACGGAAGGAGAGGAAGGGAGGGAGGGAGGGAGGAAGGGGGAAGGAGAGAGAGAGAGAGAGAGAGAGAGAGAGAGAGAGAGAGAGAGAGAGAGAGAGNGGAAGGGAGGGAGGGAGGGAGGAAGGGGGAAGGAGAGAGAGAGAGAGAGAGAGAGAGAGAGAGAGAGAGAGAGAGAGAGAGAGAGACATGCCTCAGCCCCCCACCACGGTGAATCTTTCTAAGGACAGACAGACCGCATACAGGGTCATCCCAACCCTCTTCCTCACTCGCACCCACACATCTTATCATGTGAGTTGTTCATGATGGGAATATGGGTCAGAGATGAAAAGTGTGAAGTTTGGAAGCAGAATTCTGTAATGGAACTCATGTTTTCTAGTTGATCGGCTGTACAGCCCTGAGAAATTGATCTAGCTTCTCAGCAAGCCTTTACCTGGTCTCGGAAGCAGAAATGAGAAGGTAGCATGTGTCTGCGGGCTGCTATAATGATTCCAAAATGATAAGCCTACAAAATCCTTAGCATGTTCCCTGTCCCTTCCTGTGACACCTGTTCACGGAGACTTGAGCTGAGCCCGGGGTGATCACAGGTCCGTCCGTCCTTACAGCAATTATAGTCTAGTAAAGGACGATGGGAGGGGACAAAGCAAACATCAAATGTACTGAAGGCTGGCCAGAGTGAAATACATTGTCCATCTGACCTGTAGAAACCTCTGAGGAAACATGAGTGATTAAAAACCATGTCCTGTGAAGACCCGGGATGTAGCCATAACCACTAAGCAAAAAGACCAAGTTTCCCCTCCTAATTTCATATAGTATAGAAGTTTGAGAAACAGATATATAAATCTGAACTTTTAAATAACTGAGCAGCGCTGGAGAGATGGCTCGGCGGTTAAGAGCACTGGCTGCTATTCCAGAGGACCGGAGTTCAATTCCCAGCACCCACATGGTGGCTCACAACCATCTGCAATGAAGTCTGATGCCTCTTCTGGCACATAGGCATTACATAAAGATAGGATAGTCATATGCATAAAAATACATAAATCTTTAGGAAAAAAAAGAAATAAGCAAAACGTGACAGCTTCAGCACCATTGGATCAACTCTTCTGTTGACATCTTAAAAAGAAGCTACTGGTACAGTCGCTACAAGCTTCCCCCAACGCTTGTATAAACCTGAGGTGTGTCTATGAGGAACCTTTCCTTGGAGCCAAGTGATGCTGTCTCGATTCTGCTTGTGCTATGGACAGATGTGAACAGATAATACCAAGTGTACTGTGCTAAATAGAGCTCCCACTCACTCTTACAAAGACCCCCCCACACACACATGTGGAAGGAAGGCCATTACAGCTTTATTTCATCAGTGAATATTACTAGCCTCCTCAAGAAATGGGTGAAGTTTGCACCAGACCCGCTCTTCATCTTTTCCATGACTTGGAAAATTCTTTTTTTTTTTTTCTGTAAGCTAGTAAGTAATCGATGATATATTTTGCACTAAAAAATTACCAAATGTCAGTTTCCACATCAGCATAGCTCTGCAGACACAGTGGATTCCCTGCAGAGCCGGAGCAGTGTTTATGAAACGACCCCCCCCCCCAAAAGCATGGTTCAAGACGTTATGGAGACAAACAAATAAGCTGAGAAGTTTTCAAAAAGGCTCAACAGGAAATGCTAAATGTTCTGCTGCATTTCAACAGCGCCACCGGACTGGTTGCAGCTTGCACAGCCCTGCTGCTGCTGCTGCTGCTGCTGCAGCCTCTGCTGGCAGGAGCTCTTACTTTCTGATTGGTGCCCGGGGAAGATGTTAGCAGCCAAACAGGTTTGAGCTGTGAAACTGGGTTCTTGCTATACACAGCACTTACAGGAAATGAGGCGAAAAGCAGTAAACGGGAGTTTACCACTTTGGGGGAAGGAATGCAGCCATGTCTTAGCTGTATGCCCTGGGTATGGGCTCCCTCACATCCACCCCCACCCCCTTGTACTTTACACAAACTAGGGCTCTGGCGTCTGACAGGCTACGATCTCATCTCAACTCTGGACCTCGTCTGTTGTTGAGCAGACAATATCTCTGCTTTGTTTTTTGTTTTTTTGTTTTCTTTTGCTTTGTTTCATTACAACTAATTAGATCTGGGAGGACAGGCCTAACAGAGAGATTTAAAAAGTGCAGTTAGAGCCCAGTGACGCTCATTGCTTACTAGGTGTGTGGCTTTGGATAAATGCTCTAATAGTTTTAAATGCTTTAAATCTCCATTTCGGCACATGTGAGCTGGAGGCATTGGTATTTTTTACGTCACAGCCCTACCGATGGAATTATGAGATAAAGAACAAAGCACTTGGCAGACATCTGACACAGGGAGATTTGAAGAGAGCTTGTGTTCTTTAGGAGTACTCAGTGGATGGGTGATTTTAGAGGGATCATTCTGTGTGGTTTGAAGTATATAAATAATTCAGATTAAAAAGACAGTGTGTGTGTATTAAGTTGAAAGTTCTTTCTTTCTTTTTTCTTTCTTTTTTTTTGTTTTTGTTTTATTTTGTTTAAAAAACCCAGCAAGTTTTGTTTTAAAGATTTATTTATTATGTATATGGTGTTTTGCCTTCATGTACACCTGTAGGCCAGAAGAGGGCACCAGATCTCACTATCCATGGTCGTGAGCCACCATGTGATTGCTGGGAATTGAATACAGGACCTCTGGAAGAGCAGTCAGTGCTCTTAACCACTGAGCCACCTCTCCTGCCCTAATTGAAAGTTTGTAATATCCTTATGTTTATCACACATTGGTTCTGAATGTCTGCCCATGTCTGTGATTATAAAACTCCAGCGTGGGTATGGGTAAGTATAGGTCTACCTAACACAGAGACTAGATAGGGACACTTTACAGTATGGGTAAGTATAGGTCTACCTAACACAGAGGCTAGGTAGGGACACTTTACAGAGCACTTTCCCTGCCTAGAGCCTCTTGGAATTTTTGAGCCACAATCATTGTACAGGAGTCCAGGTTAGGAACTGTGCTGCTGATCCCACAATGGTTTCTTCTTTTGTTTCCTTTGTCGATTTTCAGTAACAAGCTGGTCCTCGTGTCCAACCAGCTACTCTGTCGCGTGCATCACACCTCAGGTAAGAGCTGGCTTTCCAAACAAGGAGCAGAAGAGACCAGGCCACTCAGGAATCTTCTCCAAATGAATGAAACCCTGACCTTACATAGTTCAGACCATTTTCAAAGTGATCCATCAGTCATCAGGAGCCTCCACATCCCTTGAAACAGGTGCCCTGAACCCAGAACTACCTATCTTTATCCTAGGTTGGTAGGTAAACAATTAAATGTATTAAAAAGTATACCTCTGTTTCATTATAACACATACCTTGTGAAAACATGAAGAGATGCACCACCAGGGAGTGTGATAGCTGGAGGACAGGTCATTTCTCTACATCCACATGAGAGAGAACATTAGTTTTAGTGAAAGAAAACCAATCCAAACTAGTTGAAGGGGCATTTTTATTGGATTATAAAACTTAAAAGTATAGCAATATATTGCCTTCAGATATAGCCAACTTTAGGTGCCCGAGCAACAGTTCCAAAGGCAGTTCTTATTTTAAACAGAAAAGCATTGCTTGTTCTTTTTTATAATTTATATATTTTTATTTTATTCACATTGACATTCTACCTACTTACATCCTGTGCTTGAGGGTATTACATCCCCTGGAACTGGAGTTACAGACAGTTGTGAGCTGTCATGTGGTTGCTGGGAATTGAACCTGGGTCTTTTGGAAGATCAGTCAGCACTCTTAACCACTGAGCAATCTCTCCAGCCCCCTAAAGGCAATTCTTAACTTATCCTATCTTCCTTCTTTTTCCTTCCTGTGCCTAACCCCCAGGGCAACATTTCTGCTTATTTTGTGTTGGACTTAGTATCAATCAGCGTTTCCATCTGGTAAGAAAGATGGTCCCCCATAGTCTTACACCTTCATAGTTATTTCAGGTTATATATTGTGAAGATGAAAAATAAGCTCGCTTTCCCCAGTTCCAAATAGTTTATGACTGTACCCCTGAGGAATTGCTAGGTAGGCTTGGAGATGTGGGAAAATTCCGGAAGCCCCAGAATTAGTACTGTAGCCTTATGTCCAATAGCCTTTCTGTAGTAGGGAACTGGGCAAATCCCCGAAGTAAAGGAGAACCGGAAAGCAGACTGGCTTGCTAACCGTTTGTTTGTTTCAGGATGAGAATGCTGGACTAAATAAGGCTTAGGGAGAACAGATAACTCACCCAAAGGCAAGAGCAGCTGACAATCTAGGAAACAATTCAGGCTTTATTACTCCTTTTACTGCACTAAAACCCTTCCTAACAATCAGGAGGTGAGAACAGTAACAGCACAGGGAGGGGGGAGAGGGAGAGGATGACAAGCAGAAAAGCCAGATGTCGGGATGGTTACACAATGCCAGGTCTAAGTCCTTGGAAAGAGCTCAGCCCTCCTGTGCCTCACTTTCTCCTCCCATCAAGGATGCACAATAGTGCATGCCTAAGGAATTATATTGTTGCAAAGCTTGCTAATGAATTACATTGTCATCGCAAAGCTTGTCTAATGAATTACATTGTTGCAATGAAGAAATTCAATGTTACATGTAAAGAGTTTTTAAGTGTTCAGGATGTAAGGATAGTACATGTTTTTGGCATTATTATGACTAAATGTTTAGTAGTTAATGCTTTTGTGATAAATTCTATTACTAAAGCAGTTTGCACATGTAGTATATTATATCATCTTCATAATAACTTAATGAGGCAGCCAGGGTCATCCTTGGTTTAGAGGAGGGAAAGCCAGGTGATAAAGAAACTCAACAACCCACAGAAAATAAGCTTTGAGGCTGGAGTCAGGGTTTGAACTTCCATCTGTTAGGCAGCAGACCCAAGCTTTTACAGCAAACTAAAATCCAAAGAAAGCTATGGAGAAGTGTGAATTAGATAGTGATCACCCACTACTGAAGAGCTAAAGAAAGAAACCACTGGCCTAGCTCCCTGTAGATTATATTTCGATCATTCCATTCAACAAATATTTACTGAGTACCCATGCTACTGAAACACAGAGAGAACAAAACCCATAACAGCTTGTTAACCTCGAATTTGAATTGTAAAAGAGTAATTGGGCAATTTAGGCAAAGAGCTCCAAATGGCAAGATAAGGACAAAAGAACAGGGTGTAGTGTATGGAGAAATATAGGCTGTGGTCATGGTGTGCCTCACCTCACCGGATTTAACACTTGAAGGGCTGGAGGGAGCAGAAGCCATGGAGAAGATAGTAAGCATGGGTATAGTGTACATGGAATGTTGAAAAGTGCCACCTGTCTTATAGAAAGTGACAGTCACCAGGAGAGATGGGAAAAGGGAGATGGTTTTGCCAGTGCACACACATCCCTTCTAGCAGTCCCCTGTGTCCTGGAACTGGAGTGACATTAACTGATCAGCATATCAAATGACATCATTTCATGAAAAGGAACACTTTCAATTGTGCTAACTGTTGTATTCCAAAAGAGTCCCCTTGTAAGCCCCCCCCCCTTTTTTTTTCCACCATCGAAACACACCGTCCCGGACTTTTTTTTTTTTTTTTTTTTTTTACCATGATGATTTGGCAATGCTGATCTCAAGAAAACCTCTCACTGGATAATGCCATGATACCTACTTCTGTCCTCGTTGCTGCCACTAAAAACAAGCAATAAGTGAAGCTTGAAGTGGTAATATTTTATAATACTCTTACAGATTAAAGACAGCCAGCATTCTGAGCCTGTGGAGATGACTCAGGGGTTAAGAGGCCTGCTGTTTTCCCTGAGGACCAGAATTTGATTCCCAGCACCCACAATGGGCGGCTTATGACCAAACGACCTGTAACTCCAGCTACAAACAACAGGACCCTGTTTTCTGTCCACCATGGCCACCCCCATACAGTCACAGACATGTGAACATAAATAAAAATTTAATAACACTAACAACAAGAACACCACCACCAATAATAATAATTACTAGTTCTTGTGGCCAAGAGAGGAGTCTGAGTTCCTCATTAAAATAGTAGGAAAAGCAAATGAGAGTTAGGGGTTAATATCTATTTCTTCATTCATTGGTTAGATCCCAGAATAGTTTGCTGTGCAAGAAAGATAGCTTATAGAAAAGGAAGGTGCTTTTCTAGCAACTTAATTTCTAAAATGAACACTTTTGCATCCGTCTCCTCCCTCCATAGCCAGTGTTAACGTGCTTAATGTGCTATCAGTGAGGATCTAGATCAGAGCGTGCGATCCTGCCAGGGGCTCACTTCCTTCAGTGTGCTAGATTCCATTCAATACCGAAGCAGGAATAGTTTCAGCTCATTTTGCAACCGAGAAAAGTCTGATTTGCTTCAGGACACACAGCTGGTTGGTGGAACAGTCTAAACCAAGCCCTGAGTTCTCTGACCCTACTCCAGTTCTATCAGAAAACATTCATTTGCCACATTCTGTTTCCCTGTATTTAACTTTACTATGAAGTCTAAAGTAGCTAACTCACCACCACTCAGAGCAGCCCCCTCACTGACTAGTTTGTTACCTAGCACTTCAGGAAACAACCAAGAACACCCTGGTACATAAAAACAGTGTACACACTAACAGTGTGTTTAGCAACCTGGTTGATTGACATCCTGGTCCCAACTCCTTCCCTCATCCTGAGCCAATCACCAACAGTTCTCTATGACCTGACCATGGGTGACCCTGAACTAAACTATTATAGTGATGACCTAGAAATCAATCATTTGCAGTATCTAGGCTACAATGAGAAAAGCACTGAAATAGGCACTATAAATGATAATTCCAAGGGCACAGCACGGACTGGCACTTCCCCAATCAATGAAGCTACAGCTTTTCTTATGAGTTGAGGATACGCCCATGTTCTGGGAATGAGGTCTGTCTCCCTCCACCTGGCACCTGGTTTCTCTCTACTCCACACCTGCCAGCCACTCCTGCTGCCCCACCCTACCCTATACTTCCCACGATTGCCATTCAGGGCCAAAAGCATGGATCAAGAGGAAGAGAGCCATTCCACCCAATCCAAGTGTTACCTGTGATCTTCAAGTTGACTTCAAAGTGGGAAGGGAAGGGTTTGTCCTGAATGAATAGTTCAGAGAGAGATTTTATCATCTCCAATTGCTGCACAACAAATGCAGAAGTCTAAGGTCACTCACCACTGTAAACCACCCTTGAGCAGAATCGGCAAGCTGTAGGGGGAAAAAAAGGAATATATACATGGCTGGGATAGTTAGAGATGATCACCGACAGGAGTTGTCCACTATATTGTCTTCTAATGACAAGAAAGTTACCAACTCGGCTTAAATACCACTTAGGGCCTTCCTTGGAAGGAGCCAATAGAAACAGCCTTGAGTGTATTCCTAATTCCCAAGTGTACAGCGGGACAATCTGCTGGAATTCTGTGGTAATCCTGTTAGGTCCCTTTACATTTTAATGTACTTTCCAGACTGCTCCGGGAAATCCTAGGGAAGGAACAAATGTTGATGAAATGACAGATCAAGGAAGTCTTGTTCTGAATGGTACTGTCTTCCTCCAAGTTACCAAGATGATGTTCTGAAGGCTCAGTTTTGCGTGATTTGGAACATGTGCTCTTTCAAGGGAGGAAAATGGGTCCTGAAATGTCAGGAGTGTCAGTCACAGCTGAAAGGAGAGCCATATCCCTAAGGGAGGGGGGATGGGATCTTCCTCTGCTTGTGATAATTAGCATAGACCCTAGAGTCTGAGACCCTGCCAAGTTGCCAATCCATCAGCAACCAATCAATGATTACCTCTATGCAAAAATCGGACGCGATGAATATTTATCTTACACATTGGTTACACACACACACATATATGTGTGTGTGTGTGTGCATGTGTGTGTGCATGTGTGTGTGTGTGTGTGTGTATGTGTGTTTGTGTGTGTGTGCATGTGTGTTTGTGTGTGTGTGTGTGTGTGTGTGTGTTTTTGTGTGTGTGTGCATGTGTGTGTGTGTGTGTGTGTGTGTGTGTAGTTTTGTTATAATGCAGTATGTAAGTGGAAAGATGATACATATTATTTGAATTAATCTATTAATGAAATTGAATTAGATGTGCTTTAACATAATTCATGTTTTCTTAGTAATATGGAGTCTCATCTTTTAAGACAAATATATTTGCTTTAATAACATTTTCTAACGAATATAAATTATATTCAGATGTAGTGGGTCTTGAAATATGAAGTCTTTATTTACTGAAAAATATAAATTGGAGGTGGACAAGATGGCTCAGTGGATAAAACCACCTCCCCCTCACGTCTGCAACCTGAGCTTTATCCCTGGACCCGCACAGTGGAATAAGAGAACCAACCCCAGTAGGTTGACCTCTGACCCCTCTGTGCATGCACATGTGTTCAAATGAACAATGGTAGCTTATACCTTTAAAGCACCTTTAATGATAATTTTCAGTCTGAGAATAATGATTTCATTCTTTCTTTGTACTTAGCCCTAACTCTGAAGCTAACTGAATACAGAAAGTGTCACACAAACAGCCCCTTCCCCACCAACAGTAGCCTTCTAGACACACCTGCTGAGAACCTTAATATTTATCAATTTTACAACATTCCAGCTAAATCTGAACCCTATTTTCCTAAGCATCTTCATTAAATTGTAAAAGAGCAAGGAGAGAAACTCAAAAACTCATTCCAGAAAACAAAGCCTATGGAGAATATAATTATTTACTTCTTTCTTTAAATCTCTCTGCCAAGAATCTGAACTGGATTAAGTATTCAGCACCTTGCGATTAAAGCTGTGTGTTGCTGTAGCTACCACTACACACATCTCCTCCTAATTATGGGATTATCTTCCCAAGGAAGCAGATCAAAGCTTTATTTCCTTGTGGTATCTGATAATAAAAGCCAAAGCTAAATCAAATTCTCATCACTTTTGCACCTATCCTTAAGCTACTGGTTCAAGAATAATCAGAATATGTAAGGGATAAGGTCAAAGAGAAGGCAAGAATGGAAAACACCCATCTTACTTCCCTCTCTACCTTTAAAACTGACAGATGACTAAAACAAAAACATCCAGGACATCACCTGACACTGTTTGGAATATAGTCTTATTTAAATGAGCTTGATAAAATGGGAGTGAGCATTAAATGACATAAAAGATTTGCTAATATCAACTGTAGTCGACTCAGCTCTTGCTTTTCAGCTCCCCATAAATTATGGTGAAGCTTTGGAATCTTCACTGTTAACTTTGCAGATAGTTCAGTGTAAGGTGATAATGCATTGTTTTGAGTTGCAGCCAAAACTAGGAAAATGATCTTCCAAACTGAAGAACTTAAATTTCTATCAATTGTAACTATTAGGGAAAAAAACTCAGGTCTCAAAACAAAATGAAACATGTAACCCAGGTGTGGAGTGGAAGTTTACCTACACCTGTATTTGTTCCCTGAATGCTATTTCTTCCTGGTGCTTGGGACCCATGCCCTGAGAATTCCGAGGAGCAAGGATCTACCTTTTGCTAAGAACCAAAGACAACAGGAGTCTCTACATTTAGCCAAATCAGAACCACTAAGCCACATTTGATGAATTAGCCTTCTGCTATGTATTAAGGGATGATATATTTTTGAATTGTTTCAGTTCCCTTCCTTGAAATTCCTCTATCAGAAGCATTTGTGAACAACAAAAGCTTACCGATACTGACAAGAGATATACTGCAGAAAGAAACTTCTGGAAACAGAGTTGTTTCCTCTGGGTGTGTTTAAAGATTTCAAATCTTTGGAAGGTTTATTTCTGCTTAGACTAAACAGTCAAACTTAGGATGAAACAGCTGGAGATTTAAAAAAGATTCCCCTCAAAGCTTAGAGACCTTAGAGCCAATATTTATGAAATTACCAGAGCTCATGAGAAAACAGAAGTTCTTCCAAAATTTGGTGATCTCATAATCTGAATTTAATCAAGAGATGGAAAAAAAAACTTTCAGTGTAAGACCATTGTGCATGAAAAAAATATTTTGTAGAAATATTACAGTTTTCCTTTACAAGACCGTGGTTATGGTTCTTAATAACACTGGAATACTCAGGAAACTTCCTTGCACATTTATGTCCTTTCTGCACTGTAGTTATATAGTACAGACATGCCTTATATGTGCAGGTGCCTAAGGGGAGGGTTTATATGTCTATCCTATTAATCAGTCTATTATTGGATAAATTTAAATACACGTCAAATTAAAATTATAGAACATTTTTGGGTCTTTTTTCTTAAACTCTTCCGTGTGAATGAGGCACATACACAAATTATTTCCTTTGTCAACTTTCTAAGAGAACAGAGTAATTTTTCACTTCAAAACAAATTTATCTGTTATAAAATACAACTTCCTATTGAGGACAATGGAAAGAGAAATTTAATTTGTGACTCTAGTGACATTACTAAACTCTTGCAACACATACACACATACACATATACACACATATCACATATACACACACTCACACACACATACATACATATACATATACACACATACATACACACATATACACAACCCACATATACATACACATACATACACACACATATGCACACAGACACATAGACACACACTCACACACACATACATACATATACATATACACACATACATACACACATATACACAACCCACATATACATACACATACATACACACACATATGCACACAGACACATAGACACACACTCACACACACATACATACATATACATATACACACATACATACACACATATACACAACCCACATATACATACACATACATACACACACATATGCACACAGACACATAGACACACACTCACACACACATGTAAACATATGACATACAAACATGCAGCCAATTGTAGATCTTGATTTCTTGAATTTCAGTCATATGTACTGGAGGGAGGTAGGAAACTGGATGAAAGAGGGTGTCATGAGGGGAACAAGAAGGAACAATCAAGTGTGAGGATGATTGAGGGAGAGCGACCAGGTTTGGAGGAGTGGGGACATCTCTTCAATAAACTAGAATCCCAGAAAAAGGGAAACTCCCAGGATGGGGGAACCTGAAATTATCACCTCTGTAACCAGGCAAGACTTCCAATGTAAGAACTAAGAAACCAACCCACCCACAAAACCTTCCAGGCATAATTTGTCTTGCCTACAAAAAATGCAAAGATAAAAATGGAATAGAAATTGAGGGAATGGCCAATCAATGACTGGACCATCTTGAGACCCATTACATGAGAGAGAGCCCACCCCTGACACTATTAATGATATTCTGCTATACTTGCAGACAGGAGCCTAGCACAACTGTCCTATGGGAGTATTCACCTAGCAACTGATGGAAACAGATGCAGAGACCCACAGCCAAACGATAGGCAGAGTTTGGGGAATCCTGTGGAAGAGGGGAAGGACTGAGGGATCTGGGAGGTGTCAGGGACACTACAAGGGACCCTACAGAATCAATGAACCTGGGACATAGGTGTTCACAGAGACTGAACCACCAACCAGAGAGCATGCATGGCATGGATCTAGGCCCCCAACACATATGTAGCAGATGCATGGCTTGGTCTTCACATGGTACCCCTAAACACTGGAGCAGGGGCTGTTGTCTCTGACTCTGTTACCTGTCTTTGTACCCCTCCCCCCTAACTGGGCTGCCTTGTCTATGCTCAATAGGAGAAGGTGCATCTAGTCCTACTGCAACTTGAGATGTCAAGACAGACTGATATACAGGGGAGGCCTCCCCCTCTCTGAGGAGGAAAAGGGAAGGGGAGGGGAGAGAGGGGGGAGTAGGAAAGTAGGAGAGAGAGGAAGGTGTAGTCAGGATGTAAAGTAAATAATTAATAAGAAATAAAAATAAAACATGATTTGAGAAAAACAAAACAAAAAACCAACCATGCATATTCCACCATACTTTCTAAAGCCATCCATACTGTCCAAGGCCATGACCAGAACTGACCTCAGGCTGCAATTCTTTTCCGTAGATGTCAAGCCTGTGATCAAGCTAATGTCTGGGACAGTTGTCATTCTATTTTTAAGAGCATAGAAATGAGAGGAAGCGTCTGACACTATCTAGGATCTGGTCTATATTTTATTTCTCTGCTTACCGACTTGTGAGTGCTAACTTAGTAGAAAAGATAGGCTATTACTGTTGGGGGTCTGGGATGGCAAATGTAATTCATGCTAGAATTCATCACTTCCAGTGTAACAAGTTTGTAACAATGAAGCATCCATTGATGCTAGAATTTTTCACTTGGGTGTAACAAAGCTGTAACAATGAAGCATCCAGGCATGAGTCACATGGAAGTCAGATTTCACCTCAAATTCTCCCCACAGCACCAGGGTTGTGGACCCTGGCTGGGGGATCCCTCTTGCTGAATATTTGCATGGCCCTAGGCATGAGGCTAAGACCTCTCTCCATCTGTTTTATACCTCAACAAAGCTACAGTGAAAAGTGTATAATTTCTCCTTGCAGTCGAGTATGAAAAGACTTAGGCGATGCTTTCCAAATATTACTTGTGGCATTCAGAAGCAATCACTGCATTCTGGGGTTTGTACTCTTACTGCTGAGCTATGTGCTCTCTGATAATAGCCACAGGACTCCCTGCATACATGGGACACAAAATAAGATTCAGTGTAGATTTCCCCTTGAGCATCTGCTAATTAGTTCTTTCTAGAATTCAAAGCATCATGTGTGTATCTGCAGGAGCTCAGTTTTTCTGTCTTAATATGTTTGAGTATTGTTCCAGACGTGGTTAGGATACGTCTTTTCAGAACTCTGGTATAATTTAAAAAATTATCTGCCGTACTTACAAAGAAATGCTTCCAAGTCACTCTCCACACTGCCTTCTCCTCTTTTCCAAGTCAGCTCACCTTTGGGTCCACCCTCATAACTGTGTCATTAGCAGTAACTGTGATTGATCTATCCCTTCTCTCGGCCTCTGGCCATCTGTGCAAGCAAAACTTGCAGCCCAGACATTTTAAAGATTAAGCCTATACTGGAACTCTGTTCAATAGATCTTTCACAAATCCCCAGCCCCCAGCCCCAGAGAGTAAGAAAAGTCAGGTCATGAGCAGGAAGTAACAGAGACAAGGCAGTTTCTGAGCTGAGCCCGCCTTGGTTTATTGTTGTCATGACTACAGAGTTCCACATGCCTAAAGTCACTGGTTTCTGAGAAGAATGATGCAGTGTCTAGCCTTACAGCTGGACATATAAACCAAATTAGTCTGCCATGCCTCTACCTGCTTTGTGGTTATTAGTGAGAAGAGCAATATATCACACAATTGCTCATGCGACAGCTAAACCGTGCACACATGGCTTTCTTGTATCTGTAACTCATTTTTTCCCCCAGCTCCCAGGAATAATAGGTTGAAATCTCAGAGACGGGGTTGGTCCAAAGTAATTTTGACAGAGACTTCAAATTCTTGAATTAAAGATCAATCAGAAAACAATCTATGGTACTTCTACATAGTTAATGCTATCTATCTGTGTTTTAAGTCACACATAAGAAAGAGGATTTTTCAGATTCTGTGCAGAACAGTTCAAAACCTCACTGATTTGTGAAAGAAATGATTTCTTTTTAAATTAAATAAATAAAGTGCTTTAGAGAGTAGAGGCCTGGTTTGCCTGTTCCAGATGTGAAATGAGGGTCTTGAGAAGGAGTCTGGTCCTTGCTCTCCAAATGATTAATTGAATGACCCAGGGGAAGTAATTTAACCCAGCCATGTAAAAAGAAAATACTCATTTACCCAGCAGAACAGAGAAGCTAAGTCAAACCCACACCTGCAGCAATGACCTCACTGTCTCTCCACAAGTGCTGCTATGACCCAGACCTCCCTGCCTCTGGCTCCCTCTTCCCCTTCTCAGCCTTGCCTCCTGCTTTAAACTTTCATCAGACTCAAAGATTTCGGACCCCTCGTTTCCTTCCCCCCATGCTGTTCTTCGTTTGCAGCACGTACTGAAAAAGTTCAAAACCATGACATCATCCACTCTGCCTTCTGAAGCTCATGACCGTAATCTATTGTTGTGTCTTTTCGGGATGCTCGGTATTTTCATTCTGGCCACATAGCTGGCTAGAGCCTGCTTCTCTGGTGACTGACTTGGACCTGTCCTTACTAGCAGACATCTGTCATCTTAAAAGGCCATACTTATGCTTCTTTGACAATAGTTTTAATCTCATTTGCTCATTGAACAGGCTTATGTACCCAGCCTACATAAGGAATACATCTGGGGTGATACCCCATCCCTCTCTTTACACATTACTTCCCATCTTCTTAGATGGTGTCCCTTCAACGAACAAAGGGCGGTTAGACAGAGGCAAGACCTTTTTAAGCAGGGTTACATGAAGCTGTAGTGATGGGGAAGAGATGGCCACACTATTTTTCATGTTCATTTCCCATCCTCCCAGGTAATGTTCATATTTTCAAGGGCACTTTTAGCTTGCTCTAAGGACTTACCTTGGGGATACTGTGTTGGTGGGAGTCAGTGGCAAAGTCACTTCGAGCCTCTGGGGTTGGCTTTTAAGAAACTGGATTTTGTTAAATATGGGAGTATCTGAATCCAGGCAAGGCAGAATTATCTACAACTGAGAAGGCGCAAGATTAAACATAGCCACGACGGTGAGTTGTGTGAATTCAGCTAAAACAAATGTTCAAACTGTATCTCATGATTCAGTCTGTAAAGTCTCCAGCATATTAGAATCCTTCTCCTTGGACAATGGGTGTAAAAAACACCAGACTCTTTGAAGATCTCTGTCAATATCAAGAATATTTTGCTAGATTTGTTTTCATATAGAAAACTTCTTAATGAAACACACAATGCCCTGTCTGATTTAGATGTATGCTTCCTTTCTCCCCAAGCAGGAAGAAACAAGATTAACTTAAAGGAAGCTCTTACTATGCCTCCGGGTCCCTGCGGCGAACCGTTTCCAATAGTCCAGCTGAGCATTAGCGGGTTATGGATCCCCTAAGAATGTGTTTGCTTCTGTAGCTTGCCACACAAAAATGAACATTTTGAAAAGTGTTCATAAACATCCAAAGTTAGGGCACCAGGCTTAGGCTTCTAAACATGTATGGGAGATATGAAAACATTTACATAGTAAAAAAAAAAGTAGTATAGTTAAATCTTAATTGAAAGTAACCTTTGACTAGTTGGTCATTTATTGACTCTAGTGGTAAAGGACACAAGGCTGCATCATGACAAAGAGTTACAAAGAATACTTTTTCCGAATGGAGTATTGTTTATTTTTAACACTGTTATCTTTGTGTTTAGACATCCTGATAGACACTGTGGTAGGTGCAGCATATTTGTAACCATCAGAGAATGTTTCAGTATCTACCCTCATTTGCAAACAGCAAACAAAGGGACAGTGCTTTGAAAACATCCTGAGTGAATGGTCAGAGACCCTAAATAGTAAGCTATTGTCACTGTGCCCTATCGGCAAGGAACTGGCTGACAGATACTCCAGGGCCATGTTTCAGTCCAATGTGTCTATGGTTTCCATGGGTTAAGTCAAGCATCTGGTGTCTGGTGATCCATTTCTAGTCCTCAACACTTTGTGAAAGAAATATCAGTCATTGTTACTTCCCCTTTAACTCACAGGCCTCAGAGTGGCTTCTGTCTTCCTGTCAGTCAAATTTCCATTCTTACAGTGAGCTTCCTGACTGGGCCTCTGCACACCTGCCCTGTCTTCATCAGGAAGCTGCAAACTCTTGTCTGTTGTTGCTAAACCAGTGGACATTTCTCCCCTGTCTTCTCTGTGCTTGTCAGTATAGATTCAAAGGGAACAGAAGAAATCTAGACACTTCTTGGGCCACCCAACTGGCCTCTGGCTGCACACAGTTGCTTTTCTAGTCAAATTCCAAGACTCCAAAGTCCTCTGGTTTGACAAAACCTCCTTCAGCAGCTGAGAGCTCTCATGGCTTCTAGTTCATACCTGGCATACAAAGCCTGGCATTTATTTTTCCCATCTAACTCCACCCCCCTTGAGATATTTGCTCTAAGCCTAAACTAGAAGCCATACTGATCACACTTCAGTTAGAGAGTCTAACAGGACAGAGAATTATTTGCCTAAGCGAACAGAAAAGAAGGTCAGAATTAGAAGCTCAAAACCCCGATCCTTCCCCGGGAGACTGTTCAAAATCCTACACTCGGTCTGCTTCTTAATCCCAAACTGAGACTTTTTGCCCAAATTGTGAGCCAGATTAACTTTTAGAAAAGAAAATAAATGGATCTCTCTGCCTGTGTGGGAAGCTTGGTGAGCACACTGCCTGGATCCGCTCTGTGAGAACAGAAAACCCTCATAGAGCTTCTGTGTGCAGCCTCCTGAGCCCTGAGCCCAACAATTCAACAAAAGGCGAAAGGGGGAACGCAGTGCAGTGGGTGTCCGTTAAGGTTTCTTCCTATCTACCTTCTGAGCTTTGATTAAAGCAACAAATGCATAAGATTCTTCCATACATCCCAGCATGGTTACACACAGAACTGTTTCCTTTGAATTGACTATCTAAAAAGTTACTGGTAAGGGCATATGCCTATTTGTGGGGAGGGGCATACATGAGCGTGAGTGTGTAGAGTTCAAAGGACAATTTGCAGCAGTCAGTCCTTTCCTTCTACCCCGTGGTTCTCCGAGGATCAAACTCATCACTGGCAACAGGCACGTTTGCACACCCAGCCATCTCGCTGGCCCGGTTTTTCAGTATTTAAAGATTTACAGAGTCATAACATTAGATTAATGATCTTTGTGAAAGTCTCTGTTTAGAGTGTGAGTGTTTCTCCATATTTGGCAAAGTATAACGTTTCCAAAATTATCAGTCCTACTATTTTTACCAAGAAAATGTAGACATAACATCCTTCAGTACAGTTGGAACACTTTGGAACTTCAAAGATTTTACGAGTGTGCACTGGGTACTCCTTATGTAAGTCTGAGCAAGGATTATTACCTTCAGTTTACAGGTGAGAAAAGCAGTGTATATGTAGACGAATTGCCTAAGATCTCAAGACACCTCAGTAAACGGTACTTAAAGCTCAGTCAGTCTTCCGAGTGTGGTCTTTATATGTCATTGTCTTTCCACATTGTTTATCCAGGAGAGCAGACAAGGACTCAAATGCTGATGCCTAAAATGTAACCTACTTAGTTTAAATTATTCACCTAACATTCTCTTATAGAAGTAAGGTTAAAATGCTATCCATTAATTGGTATTCAAAAATAAACCTGATTGCTGAAATCAATTTAAAACTTTAAAACCAGTTGTCTTTATTCATATAGTTAGTGTACTAAACAGGAACAATATAGAAAGTATGTTTAAGACCTTTCTATATATTTTTTCATGCCTGTCGTTTTGCTGGCATGAAATTTGGGGACAAATTTGGGGTTGTGTTGTTTCATTTTGCTTTGCTGGGCTTGAGAATGTTGTGCCCTGCTTTGGTACTGCCCTTCTGTTCCAGGTGGTTCTCTAGGTAGTAGTTTGGGTTATTCGGTCCTAGAAAATGGTAAAACAAACAAACAAACAAAAAGCAAAAACAAAACCCACCAGTGGCTGTTTATTCATCATTCCCTCTTCCTGTCCACAATCTTACGAGTGAAGACAAAAGTGGGTAATGACAGATGTTTTACTGTTTTACTTTGCTGCTGTCTGGCTCCACTTTCTGGGAGGACAGATGTGAAAAGCTGAGTCACAAATGTGTTTCTAGGGATTCACTTTCTGTGTTGGCATCAGTCACCACAGGCTCACTTAGGCCACAGGGACAAATCTGTAGCTCGAAACAACAGCATGAATTATCTGTTTGCCCTTAGGATGAGCACGGAGAGACTCTGCCTGTGGAGGTCGGCAGAGGCACTGATACGATGACAGAGCGATGCATCTAAGAGAAGCTGTAGAAGGAAGAGAGAACATGGCTCTCCTCTGCCCATAGACACCTCTCCTCACCTTCCACTGGCCTCGCTGAGTTCATGAGGACAAAGGTGTCTAAAGATCCTCCAAAGAGGACACAGACACAGGCAAAGAAGATAGCAGACCATCACGCGTCTGTTTCTGTTCCCGTATTGTCAAGCACCTTGATCCTCCTGATACTTAGGGCACTGTATGTCCATTCTCCACAGACTCTCTCTTGGTAGCCTTTCACCTACTCAAAGAAATAACCCTCAGTCAAAACCTCTACCACAGACACTCTACAGTAGTCCTTCCTTATCCATGGTTTAATCTTCTTTGAATCTAGTTGCCCATAGTTAATTGCGGTCTTAAAATATTAAGTCAGAAATCCCATATTTTGAAACAGGGAGGCCATTCTCACATAACACTTATTATAATGCATTGCTACAATTTAACTGTACTATTGTTGTTAACTTCGGTGTATTTAAATTGTAAATTAAACTTCATCACAGGTACAGAGGGGAGGGTGAAAATACATGGAATCTGATAGTCTGCAGTTTCAGGCAACCAGGAGGTTTTGGAATCTACTTCCTATAGAAAAGATGGGTCACAGTATACTAGTGAATGCTCAGATATCTGTGGCTAGCCCTTTTAGAGAATGACTACATATCCCCCATACAAATGACATGGCAACTTTGTATCGCAGCCGGTTCCACCAGTAACAGTGAAGGAACAACCCCAAACCGGGAGTCACATATTGCAATTCTCTCTCCTTCTCGAAGTGGAGTGTAGTCCATAATACTCCAACAGCACTGCCAAAGAAACAACCTCAGCATGGCTCTCACTGCTTTCTCTGGAATGTTATATCATTAACGAACTGGGAGAGAGTGGGAAGACGGCTGGTAAAAGTGACGTGAATCCCCCGGAGCCTGCATAAAAAGTCAGATGTGGTGGCTTGAACACGCGACCTCGACATTTCTATAGTGGGAAAAGAGGCAGAGTCAGGAGAATTGCCTGCAAGTCAAAACAAAAGAGACAGGGCATGAACTCGCCAAAGTTGTCTTATGACCTCTCTATATGTGTCAGAGTCTATCTCTGTCTCTGTCTCTGTCTCTGTCTCTGTCTCTGTCTCTCTCTCTCTCTCTCTCTCTCTCTCTGTTTCTCCCTCTCTCTAATAACAACAAGGAAGGAGGAGGAGGAGAGGGAAGGGAAAGGGAGAAAAACTTTGTAAAAGAATTATAATGGGTTGAAAGTTTTAAAGTCTTGGAATTGGCTCTCAGCCGTTTCCTTCCTGTTTACTGTACGCGTCTGTTACTCTCTTTGGCCTCTGGTATCTGCTCTATCTTGACTCCTTTGTTAAATTCCTCAAATCCACAAGTTCCCCCACCTCCTTTATCCTTATCTAAGCCTCTGGGACTCCAAGCAATTATTGCTGGTCCTATGTGAATTACAGCATTTCCCTACTCTGTTTCTGGTAGAATTACTGTGGCACCCATCTAGTCAGTAGGGTGGGCACTTGTCCCAGACTAAGCAGATCAAAGCCGATCATGATTGCTCTGTCCCAGGGTAGGGGGGGAGAGACAGAGATGGAGAGAGACAGAGACAGAGAAGACACACACACACACACACACACACACA
>NC_034598.1:51187126-51193935 GCF_900095145.1 Mus pahari | reverse complement strand
AGAGAGAGAGAGAGAGAGAGAGAGAGAGAGAGAGAGAGAGAGAGAGAGAGAGAGCAAGGACAAGCACATGAGCCTACCCAAACAAACTACTGAGGGCTCTTCCTTGTTAAAAGGAAGTGAAGTGATTTCTCCTCCTCAGAATTCTAAAGAGGAAAAAAAAATGAGAGGAGCAGACCAATGCTTCCATAGCGTAGGATGAATGGCTTCCATACCATAGGATGAGCAGTTTCCATAGCGTAGGATGAATGGCTATTTAGTGTGTCAGAGCTTTGTGGTCATTATTGGGCCACATGATGAAGCTACTACTCTTTAAAAGTAAATGATAGCCTGTGTTGCCTGGTCAAACTGCTTGTCTTAATGATCTCTAAGAAACATGTTGATCTGTTCCAGCCCCTTCTCCCGTTATGCACGATCATGGCCTACAAGACCTAGACTCAAGGGACTAAAATGTGTCCCTCTCTTTCCACCATCTTTGCCACCAAGAGATTCCTAAGGTAGGTCTTCCACCACTTAAGAGGCTGGAAAGGTAGGGTAGACTGGACCTAATCTAGAGAGACAGGCTCTCGGTTCTAGGATTTAAGTCCGAGGCAGGAGCGAGCATGTTTCATTGTAGCGGTTGTGGTTGTGTTGCAGTTTTATTCATGCTCTCTGGTCTCCAGCTTGGCAGTTGTTACTATGTATTCTTTTATAGAACCCAGGAAGGTAGCGGGTGTGAGTAAGCCTCCCAGAAAACATAGGCATGAAGAAGCTGACCAACTAGAACTGGGAGAAAAAAGCTTGGGTTTCAAAGCATGAAGCAAGATGGTATGATGTGGATTTCATGCAGTGTGAAGAGAAGACTCATTTGCTCCATTTAAAAATAAAAGCAGGCCCACCAGAAAGAAAAAAACTAAAAGGAAGGTCCTTAATCTCCAGGGTTTATGTCACTATTTCTCAGCACTCAGCCTGTGTTCGCTGCATTTGGGTGGCAAGAGCCAATAAGCTATTTCTATTTGCTCAAGTTAATTTGAGCTAGACTTTGACACCAGCGACAAATAGGGGGGAAAATCTCATTTAATAAAACCTGTGACTGCTGGTCAGAGTGCTACCTTCCCGGTCTGCCACCTCACCAGCCCCTGCCGTGGCCCAACTCTCTGGAGACCTAATAAGAATATTGGTTAGAGTTAAATTACACAGGGAAGGAGATTGTTTATCCTTGCCAAACACATGCTTACTGACATTTCCTAACTAGTAATAAAACAGAGAAGTAGATATATATATATATACACTGGGAAAGGAGGCAGACACTCACAGGGAAATGACGTAGCTGTCAGCTCATGGTTGTAGCCCTCACTCCAGGAAACACTTGCCTCCCATTTTTCACCCATTGTCACAAATTATCTCTAGGGAAAAATGTTTTTTGAATAAAAAAATGTCTTAATGATCGTGACAACTCTTGAAGAAAGGTACAGGGAAAGAACTTGTAACGTAATGAAAGACTTCCGTGTATCTTTCTTTATCGCAGAATATTATTTGATGATACATTCTGAATGATTTTTCTTCCTCAAGGTCCCAGTACAGAATTACAACATTGTTAAGTTGGGAAGGAATTGATAAATTTCAAAGTCTCTTAGCACTTTGGCCATGTATCACACCCAAAACCTATAAAGGTTATGTAGTGTGGGTCTTTCCATGATTGTGATGTCTGGGAAAAAAATACATAAAACCCAGAAATACAACCCAAGGAAACAGAAAATATGAAAAATATGGGAGTGAATGACTTGGGTGGGGGAGACCTTCAGAAGCATGGAAATTATTTTTAAATAGATATCTGCATCAGGGAGAGATAAGGAAGAAAATCAGTGTCCGTACCTCTATCTTTGTATTAGCTAAATAATATGCTATATATGCTATATATGAAGTATATCAAAGAGGCAGTAGTCACAACAAGATGCTTTGGCCAAAGCTTCTCAGAACATAGCAGACTTATGTAAAGATTTACCTACAAGTCTCAGTTGCTTTCACTTCCTCTGCACCAGGAACAATAAATAATGTTCATCTAATACACATTCAAGTGGACATGTTCGTCAACCCCGAAGTGTTCTCTCTCTCTCTCTCTCTCTCTCTCTCTCTCTCTTCCATTCTTTCTTTTGTGACAGAGTTTCTCTGTGTAGCCCTGGCTATTCTAGTGCTCACTCTGTAGACCAGGCTGGCCTCAGACTCACAGAGACCCTCCTGTCCCTGCCTCCTGAGTGCAAAGGCATACATCACCATCTTCTGGCCTAGAGGTGTTTTATTTAAGAACCTGAATTATGTGTCTATCGTCAGGGTACACTGAGTAAACTATTTAAGAGGAGCTGCCATCCTAGAGAAGATTCAAGAGAGAACACTTTCACTATTCAGTCTCGTGTGAACCTGAGAAACGGTAAGCCTGCCCACTTCACTCAGCGCCCCACTCTGCCTCCATGCTGATATCAGCATATGTATTTTTTAGAGGTAACACCCTACGGAAATTTCCTGTCTATCATGGATGAAACGGGTCTCAGTCTACATCCTGAGCTCACATTCATTTGTAACACCATATGACTAATTCCAGGTTATGTCTTTGCAAAGAACAGTGATAAAGCGATTTAGGTTTCCTTCCTACAGCTTAGGTTCTCTGTAACTCCTAATTTGACTGAAATACGATCTTACTGCTTGTGGGAGCACCTGACTAACCTAATTCAGCACCCTTCTCTGGGAATACCAGGTATGGACCTGGCCACTGTCCATATTCCTGGCTAGTATTTAATAAAGCTTGCCAATTTAATAAATCTTTATTAAAGTTTTATATTTTGTTATACATATTAAATTATTAATAATTTGTTATTCTGTGATATATTTAATGTATATTTAATGTGATACATGATGTGTGATATATGATGTACAATGTGTAATTAATATTTAATATGTAATACAATGACAAATATGATATATAAATATGTAGTAAATGAAAATATAACATTATTAAAAATAATTTAGTAAAATTTGTCATACTTACCTGGCAGGGGAGATACCATGATCACGAAGGTGGTTTTCCCAGGGCGAGGCTTATCCATTGCACTCCGGATGTGCTGACCCCTGCGATTTCCCCAAATGCGGGAAACTCGACTGCATAATTTGTGGTAGTGGGGGACTGCGTTCGCGCTCTCCCCTGTTTAAAAAAAAAAAAATTTGTCTATTTAATTAGACAGCTGTGGATTGGTTCTCTTTCCTAACCGTTTTCAGGTTTATCATTGATATGACTTGTAAACAATGTAGCACTAGGAAGCAATTCTGGGAGAGCTCTGCCTGAGTAAAGGGGGGTGGGTAAAAACATTAACAGATTCTGATTGAGTTTTCAAGTGAAAACACCCAATCATTAAACATATGAAATATTCACCAGATATTCATTATAGTTAAAGCATGGGGAGAAAAGTTCTACAGAATGCTTAGATGTCCTATGGGAGAGTGGAAGCCACCCTTTAACCTTCTGTTTATGTTTTTCTCACCAGAATAAGAAACCAAATTTGCATCCTGTAATGATTTGAATAGGCTTGGCCCAGGGAGTGGTACTATTAGGAGATGTGGCCTTGTTGGAGGAGGGGTCCCATTGTGGGCATGGGCCTTAAGACCCTCATCCTAGCTGCCTTTAACTCAGTCTTCTGTTTGCCTTTGGAACAAGATGTTGAACTTTTAACTCTTCCTGTGCCATGCCTGCCTGAATGCTGCCATGCTCCTGCCTTGATGATTGTAGCGTTATGGGGTCCCCGTTCGTTTTGCTACAGGGCACGGGCTGCACAGGGAGGCAGAAGGCAGGAATTTGGCCATGCTTACCCCACGCTGTCTCTGGGCAGGCCATAGGGAAGCCCCAGGACACCACTTGGTTGTGGGGAAGTACAGTCTGAGGCTCAGGACAGCTGGAGCTGACTAAGGGGTCCTCGGCGAGGCCATCAGGTTCTCAGGCCCTTGGACATCCAGACACCACTGGGAACCAAGGGAGAGCTGAGAGTGGAATGGAGGCCCTCAGGCTGGATCTAGCCCACAGCAGGGGTGGGGGGGGAGCGAGGCATGAGGGGGGAGTTTCAGGTTGATGGTGGCAGTTGACTTGAGTTTGGCTTGGTGGCAATGGTGGCTGGTAGAGATTAGATGGCAGCTCTATAGACAAAGGCCATCTCCATGGCTCCCCACTGCAGATCCAGATGAAAAGAAGCAGTCCATGGTTTTAAGGCATTTATTGTCATGGTGGAAAGTGGATGAGTAAAACAGTACCCCACTTCTCAGAGCTGGCCTGGGGTTAAATACCTTTTGCAGGGAGGAACATCTAGGAAGCTTATTGGCTAAGTCCTCCAGGCCTTTAGGGACCTCATTAAAATAGAGATCTGCCTTGAGACTATATGCCCGCAGGTCACATTCTCTACATGTGGAGGGGCTTGGGGCATTGCCTTTACGTGACTGATGGCCACAAATCTATGGGGAACTGCATCTAGTGACAGGGTCCTGGTGCCCAGGAACAGGTGAAATGCTACCTTCCCTTCAGGGTCTCCGGGGTTTTGAACCTTAGCTCAACCAGGAACCAAGCTATGTTTCATGGTTCCACAGATGATAATAGACTGAACCTCTGAACCTGTAAGTCAACCGCGATTAAATGTTGTCATTTATAAGAGTTGCCTTGGTCATGGTGTCTCTTCACAGCAGTAAAACCCTAAGACAGATCCTAATCTAGTGTTATTCCCTTTCTTTACCAGGAAAGTGTATTAATTGAGTTTTTGAACCCTACTAAGTGGAGAAAAAATTTGCATAAGCCTTCTTCTAAACACTATGGTTGTTTCTAGGGCTTTGCTTGCAGGAGAAGACAACAGGCCTATCTCTACCCAGATGACAACTTATCTTGACCAAGAGGGTAAGGGCCAGCTACAAGGGCAGCGACTGTCACCCAGACAACAAGAATGAGTGGATTTGAATCTGCAGCGTCAGATGGTCTAGCTACACCAGTAGGCAATCTGCTATGGGAGAGTTCCGCAGCCTGGAAAAGGAGGGAGTGGCCTGGTGGCTCCTTGGGTAAAGGCCGCTGACATCAAGGCCGACTTGAGTTCAGTCTCTAGTATCCCAAGTGGTAGAAGGGAGGAGCCCGATGCTGGAAGCTGCTCTCTGACCTCTGCTCACACACACACCCTACCCTACCCCGACACATAAATAAAGGCAATAGTTTCTTTCAAGTGTAGGGTCCATGGCCACCACTGGCACCTCCTCTCCTGGATGATAGCTCTACAGACAAGGCCAGAAGCATGCAGAAGGGAGAGAAGAGCAAGCCCTGGTGGCAAGGTGTGAAGAACTGGGCTGGAGACTTGTAACATCACTGTGTTCTGAAAGCAGCCATGACCGGCACCAATCAAAGCCATCCAGAGAAAGGGAACATTCTGAAAGGGCCCAGTGTTATCAAAGAGGGCTTGTGTTAAAACGATACTTTTTTTTTTCTGATTTAAGCAAGGATTATTATGCTATGCATACGTTTCTGGAAAATGGAGGGAAAGGCAGTAGCTTTTATTTGATCAGAGCCTACACTGCTCCCTGCAGAAACTAACTTGTCAATCCTGATGTGAACTCTGTGAGCAGCTGCTGTGTTGCCTGTGTTAAGACAACAGATGACCCAGAGACTCGATCTTGAATAAATTCTCCAGTACTGAGCACCCAGTAACCTTCAAAACACATCTTAGATGCCAAACCCTATGCCCATAAGTCAATGTCTAATATTATTCATATGTCACATGCTAATAAAACAAAGCTATTGCATGCTGAACTTGAAAATTACATTTTTTTAAAAATTATTTTATTTACTTTGTATATACAAGTACACTGTAGCTGTCTTCAGACACACCAGAAGAGGGCATCAGATTCCATTACAGATGGTTGTGAGCCACCATGTGGTTGCTGGGAATTGAACTCAGGACCTCTGGAAGAGCAGTCAGTGCTCTTAACCTTTGAGCCATCATTCCAGCCCTGAAAATTACATTTTTCAATGTGTGTTTATCTGTGTGTCTGTGTTCCTAAGTGTGCCATGGTGCACATGTGGGGATCAAAGGACAACCTATAGGAGTTGGCTGTCTCCTCCCACTATGTGTGATCCAGAAATCAAACCTGGAGAGTCAGGATTGGCAGCAAGCACTCTTACCAGCGGAGCCATCTTGCCACCCACCATGCTAAACCTTTTTAGGTTCTTACAGAAAACACTGAGGATTTTGCCATCCTGACCGCACTTATGCAAACTTCCTCCTCAAATTACTCCCCAGAAGATGGCAAGAGATGGTTCATGTACTGAGGAATGAGCTACCTTCGCTCACCCTCACCTCGGTATGGATCGGTTAAAGAACATTCCCTTTCACACCTCCAGAAAGAACGGGGGTTCAAACATGTTTTGAATAAAACCAGACAACTTTATGATTTTTTAATGCCACATAATTATTATACTTTTGTAAGTATATTTTTCTATCATTTCCCCATCAACAATAAATCTATGAATAGTTTAAGGAAGCACATACATATATTTCATTTATTATCACAGTGTATTTAGAATCTGGGGGGAAAGAGTCATGCCTTGCATGACATCACTTGCCTAGCATGACTGCAGGTCCCCAGGGCCTAGACTTTGGGTTACTCCACTTTAGTTAGTCTAAAAGCAAGCCTTCCAATACTTATAGGGGAGTTAGACCAGGAAGTATGGTAATCCTTTTTATTCATGTTTCCCCCCCCCAAATTTAAGTTAATTAGTTTCAAGTTATCTGTATACACACACACACACACACACACACACA
>NC_034598.1:51181344-51185706 GCF_900095145.1 Mus pahari | reverse complement strand
AGGGTTGCCTTCTTTTGAGAGATGAGAAGACAACATTGATCCAGTCCTCCAACCCGTTCTCTTTTTCTGTAGCTGGGCCACCTTTCCCTTTGTCTGCATACATTGTTCTCCAGAAGGAGAGAGAGAGAGAGAGAGAGAGAGAGAGAGAGAGAGAGAGAGAGAGACTCAGGCAGACAGACAGAAAAAGAGAAGAGACAGAGAGACAGAAAGAGACAGAGACATGGACAGAAAGACAGATACAGAGAGAAAGACAGACAGACAGGCAGACAGACAGACAGACAGACAGAGACAGAGACACAGGCAATCAGAGAGAGATTATTCTTGCTTGTGTGCATATGCAGATTTCCCCTTTTACTGGGGTTAGGCCCAGTTGTGTTACCCAAGGCCCTGTCACTTAATTACCTCAGTAAGACTACCTCCCTCGGCACAGCCAGGCCCTGAGGTGATGAGGAACTGGGCTCTATCTCGGAACACCGACAGGGCTCAGCTCCTCGCCTGCTTCCTGCGGCTTCCAACTCAGTTCTCCTTACTTAAGATGGTGTATCACTTTGCTCTTGGCTGCTCTGGCCACACAACTTCTGTAGTGTGGTCATTTTCCTACACTGGATTTTGACAAGACATTAAAACATAAATTTAACCAAGTCTTGCATAAATGAGATGCAGCAATATTCCCCCACCACCCAACTACAAGTGAAGTGGTTCTCTTCAACTTTAGGAAGATTTAGCAATGTTCCTGTTGTTGTTTCCTTGTTGTTGTTGTTGTTGTTGTTGTTGTTTAATGCAATTACTCTTCAAAGTAATAAACATGACTCATTCTTTTACGGTTCTTAATCTATTTTTACATATCTGCATAACATGTAGTTGATGAACTTTAATCAAATCTGAAGCAGGAGTCCCCTGGAGGCCTCTTTCAGGCTGGTTTTAGTGAGGGAAGTTGGGTTAGCTCAGCACACAGAGCTTTTCCCTTTAAAAGGCACGGGTTAATGAGAAGCGTGCCTGTGCTGGCCTGGCGTAATGGCCTGGCCTCAGATACTGGTTGTTAAAGCAAACTACACAGCATCCAAGATCTAACTGCCAATGATTCCATGGTGTAACATAACTTAATTGAATAAGCTCTTGGCTTGGAACACGTAAATAGGAAACAAAGCAACAAGAACCAGCAGGCCTGAGAGGAGGCCGTCTAGCCCTGCTCTGGACAAGTTCCAGGAGATTACAGCAGAGCTGCGCTCCTTAGCACCTGAAGACTGTTCGAGCCCAGCAATCGGTAAACAGCCGAGCTATTGATCAGTTCAGCTTAATACCCAAATATGACGCAGAGCACTCAATTCCGCTGGCAGAGAAATGTCGGAATTCTGCAGAGTTCTCCTTTCTGGAAGAGCATTGTCTAAGGCAGCAGTTCTCAGCCTGCGGGTCACAACTCCTTTGTGGGTGGACCGACCCTATCACAGGGGTCACATATCAGCTACCCTACTTTGTATATACGATATTTACATTACAATTCAAAACAGTACCAAATAACAGTTATGAAGCAACAACAAAAGTAATTTTATGGTTGGGGGTCACCACAACACACGGGACTGTATTAAAGAATCACACAGCTTATGAAAGTTGCAAACCACTCCGTTCACAGCATATGTAATTTTCTCCTTGCTTTTATTCCATTGCATAAGGTCTCACTATGTGGCTCTGTTCCTCTGGGACTTACTGTACAGACCGACCTAGCCTCAAATTCAGACCTCTGAGTGCTTCTGCCTCTTGAGGACTGGGATTAAAGGTGCGAGTAAATACTCTTAAAACCACTGTTTTGCACACAGTCCATTTTATTACTGTAAGTCCATCTTCTTTATATATTCTGCAAGCCAGAAAACATTCTGCTGATTTTTCTTTCAAACTTCAATCACATTGTGTACATTTTGAAAACAGAATAAAAAGGAAAAAAAAAAGAGTTTAAATTCTAAAGTCAGGGAGTTCAAAGGGATTTCCAAAGTCAGTTTTTCCAATCCTCGGTATTCTGGGTGTTGACATGAAAGACAAGAATCCCACATTGATCCATGGGCATTTGGAGAGGGCTGATTGTCCTTTACATATATTCCTATGCGGTGGGTATCAGATGCAACCGCTCCACTCTCTGTCGATAATGACATTTGCTCCAGCCTCAATTCTGACAACATTTTCCCCACAGCAGGAAAATGGAAAGTTGGGTCATGGGCATTCCTTCTGTGTCATACAGAAATGCCAGCATACTTCTGGGACAAGTCCTCAGACCGTCAACGGTGGCCAGTAATGACATCATGTAACATGTCTTGGTCTTGATGTGTGGTGCACTCTCTCCCTGCACAGTTACTGGATATGAGTGTGGAGTGCACCCGCCACACAAAGGCTGCAATGCAGACCCGGATGGCATGCATCGGTTTTCTTCCTTCTGTAATTCTCCAAAAGTCTCGTTCTCTTAGAAACATCCTGCTCCAAAGATCTAAGAAAGGGTTTTGTTTTGTTTTTACATAAATCAACGGTCATATTTATTTATTTTACTAGACTTTGTCGATTCTAAAATGCTTTGGCTGGCAGCTGATCATCATTGGTTTTTTTATGTTTGTTTATTTGCTTGTTTCAACCTCTCTTTCCCATAGCAGATGCTTTACTTATGTCCAGTGGAAACCTCTCCTACTTTAACACATGCCACGCTTTTATTTACATATTCCTGAACAAAGCACACATTGATTTAGCAGCCCTCTCCTGTGTATGATATTTTGCTATTGATTGTTTCTGTATCTCTTTTGGTAATAGAAATTTGACCTTTGACCTTGTACATGCTAAGCACATGTTCTACCACCAAACTATACCCAGAGCTCCTATCAATTCTTGTTTTCAATTGAACTTTCCCTTTGTAAATCAGCTAAAACTGTTGTTCGGTTAAAAAATAAATAGCTTCAGTTGTAACACACGTGTGTGTGTGTGTGTGTGTGTGTGTGTGTGTGTGTATGTGTATGTATGTAATTGTTAAACAGAATGAAGTTTAATTAACTTAATTCATCTAAGAAAAACAACCCTAGGAGTTAAACATCACTGTTCTGTGCTTTGCACAATCAAAGATCATTCTAAAGAAAGAGATGTTGGGAAATCACAGTGCATTCTTCAAAACTAAAAAAAAAAAAATTGTGTGTGTGGTGTTTGTGTATGTGTACACTTATGTGCAAGCATGCATGCATGAAGCATAGACCCATAGGACAAAAATTCTCACCAAAATTTACCAGAAATATACTGAACTGTGCAACAAATAACTACGTGGAATTCCTATCAACTAGAAGACCCCAGTTTCCTTGATGCAAGGTGAACTTCTCCTGCATTTCTCTTACTTTATTCTTTGGTAAGACCCTGCTCCAACTAGAGATGCTGGTTATCACCTACAAAGGATGCTGGTTATCACCTACAGATGATGCACTTGTTCATAGATCTTATGCTGGATTCCCTGAAATTTAGTTATGTCATCTCTTAAAGGGATTTAATGGCACCATCTAGTGTAGCTTCAAAGATTCAAAATGGGCTGATATCTATAAATGCCTAACAAATAGTGCCTCAATAAATCTGAGTGGATATTTTCTTGGCATAGTCCTTTTGGCTTTGTCAAAGCCTTCAAAATATTGGCAAACCACATCATTACATAACAGTACACTGAAGTGTATATATTTTTGAACGAGTAAAGGACTTAAAAATAAGATTTCATACTGGAGTCAATTTGAAAAAGCTCCCCAATTCTCAAATCCAGAACAATTTGAGCAATACAATAAATAAAGTGTTATTAGGCTAACACCCAAAGTGTAAAATGAATATGAATGGGTCTCTGCTGACAGAAACGACGGTGGAGTAAATAAATAAAGGGAGGAACAAATCCCTTTATGAGAGATTTCCTAATAATATAAGCCCATACTTTCTACAGCAGGCTGAGCTTCCTCCCAGCCTAGTGTCAGCTGGATTTAGGATTTAGGAACTCTTCAGTAACATGGTGGGACAAGGAGAAACACAGTGACTTCGTAACAGGAAAGCTGGATAAAGACAGCTAGCATCCAACCAGTGATGCTTCCAGCTATGCTCGGATCTCTCCTACGGCAATGGTGACGGACACTTGTCCTGTCTCTGGAGCTTACCCCCAAATTCCATATCTTAGCCCGACCTTGAGAAAGGTATGAGGCCAATACCAATGAGGAGTATTATAGTCTCTCTCTCTGTTCTCCCCAATCCTCCGTTCCCTGCTCCCCTCCTCCCTTCTCCTCTCCTCTCCTCTCCTCTTCCCCACTCCTGCTGTGGTGTCCATATGATCCTGTGGTGTCCATATGATCCTGTGGTGTCCATATGATCCTGTGG
>NC_034598.1:51164656-51181154 GCF_900095145.1 Mus pahari | reverse complement strand
CATATGATCCTGTGGTGTCCATATGATCCTGTGGGTATTTTGATACAGATGTATGCACACATGAGTGGAGGCCAGAGGTAGATGTTGGATGTCTTCTTCAACATCTTTTTGAGGCAGGGTCTCTCTTGCTGACTGAGCTAGGATTACTGGTCAGTGAGTTCCAGGGATCCATCTGTCTCTATTTCCCCAGTTGTAGGATGACGGACTTGACCACCAAGCCCAGCTTCTTAGGTGGGTGTTGAGGATCTGAACTTAACTCTTTATCTGTGCACAGGTAGGGCTTCCCCTAGTTAGCTATCCCCGAGCCCAAGGACACAGAGAAGACACGAGGAGTAACTACAGTGGGAGATTCTAAGATGAATCCTGGGACACAGACAGGATATCCTGGGGAAGGATGGAGAGTGAGCAGTCTATAGATGAGTTAAGATCCTGGGGAAGGATGGAGAGCGAGCAGTCTATAGATGAGTTAAGTGTAGGCTACCTGTACCTACTTCTCAGTATGGGCAAGTGCATCATGGCTCGCCAATGCTTACCGCTAAGGGAAACTAGGAGAGAGGTGTAGGGAGCGCCTTAACAATCTAAAATAATTGCAAAATTAAATCTCCATTAAAAAACAAACCAATTTATAAGGCGACTCTTTTTATTAAATAATTTCAAGCACCAAGAAAATGTGTATATAAAAAAAACTGAAATTCTGCCCCTCCTTTTGGGTTCATCTGTGATATCATAACATGGTGTTTAGTGAAGCTGTGAGTCTTAATCAACTCAACAAGCAACATTACAAAGCTCTCTGAAACCCCAGATGGAAGAAAATTATATAAGTGTAAATAAAGTCTCAGTTTAGCTGTGCAAAAATGTTTCTGGGTACACAAGGCCTAAATAAAAGATAAATCTTTCGTGAGCTCTTTTCTCTAAACAAATCCCTAACAGCGAGCATACTATGCTGAAGGAACTGGTTGAAAATTGAAAAATATCATATTTATTATGAGGCATCTTGTTTTATGAAGTCCTGCAGGGGACACAAGGACAGGAATCATGTTCTTCCAATGTCACTTACGCTTTTGACTTTTTGCTTTTTCAAAGTATTAAGATCTAGCTTGGTGCAGAGAGAGTTAAAAACTACTCAGCATCAGTCATGGAAACTCACGGGTGGAGCATCTAATATATGATGAGATGAGAGCTTCTTTTTCTTTTTTTTTTTTTTTTTTTTTTTTTTTGATACAGGGTTTCTCTGTGTAGCCCTGGCTATCCTGGAGTGGCTGTACTCACTTTGTAGACCAGGCTGGCCTCAGAAATCCGCCTGCCTCTGCCTCCTGAGTGCTGGGATTAAAGGCGTGCGCCACCACGCCTGGCCCAGGATGAGTGCTTCTTACCAGTGATGTCCCACTAAACATGCACCTCTTAGGAGATGGGGGAGTTTGGGGGTGCCCCGAGTGTCTTTCTGTGAGTTGAGCTTTTTTTTTTTTTAAATGAATTCCTACCTCAGGTTCCTTATTGAATAGTGTCTAAAGTATCCTTGCTCTGTGTCTGGCTGACATGGGAGACTGAGTCTCTCTCTCTCTCTCTCTCTCTCTCTCTCTCTCTCACACACACACACACACACACACACACACACACACACACACACACGTACCCTGAAGTCTTTGACCTTCCACATCAAAAAGTTTGCATTTTCAGAGGGCAGAAGAGATGCCTCAAAGGTTGGGCAGCTTTGCCAGTAGACCCAGGTTTGATTCCCAACACCCACCCACGTGGCAGCTCACAACCAGCTGGAACCTGACACCCTCTTCTGGCTCCTATAGGTGAGAGACACAATCCGGTGCTCATACACACATGCAGTCCACGTGCTCGGGCTGATTACTGTTAGGACAACTCGAAGAAAGCTGGCGTCATCAGAGAGGAAGGGGCCTCAGCTGAGGAAATGCCGCCATGAGACCCAGCTGAGGGCATTTTCTTAGTGACTGATGGGGGAGGGCCCAGACTGGTGTTGGTGGAGCCATCCTGGGCTTCTGGTCCTGGGATCTATAAGAAAGCAGGCGGAGCAAGCCATGGGGAGCAAGCGAGAAAGCAGCATGCCTCTATGGCCTCTGCATCAACTCCTGCCTCCAGGTTCGTGTCCTGACTCCATCCAGTGATGAACAGTGCTGTGGAAGTGTAAGTCAAATAAACCCTTTCCTCCCCAGCTTGCTTTTGTTTATGGTATGTCACAGAAGTGGTCATCCTAACACAGTGCCCATGCACATACAGATTTTAAAATATTTTTAAAAACATAAAAATTTAGAAAAAAAAAAAGCTTGAATTTTCAGGGATTTTTGTGTATAATGTTTGTACACAGGCAGGTACATGGGTATGCTTCCGTGCGTATGCATGTGCGTGCCCCTTGCATGTGCATGCGCCTTCGTGTATATGTGTGTTTGTGTTCTGGGGTGTGGAGGCTAGAAGATGACATTGAGCCTCTTGCTCAATCGCTCTCTACCTTATTTTCTGAGACAAGAATCTCTCATTGAGACCAGAACTTACCTCATGGCTAGGTTGGCTAGCTCGGGGGATTTCTGCTTCCTCAGCACAAGCTGTTTGTACACAAAGCAATTGCCTCACCCACTGAATCAGCTCTAGCCCCTGAAACTTGCCTTGGCCCCAGAGGGAAGGCTGAGCCCATAAGGAGATGCTGTTCTTTTACCTGGGGGACAAGAACAGCCAGCTGTCTGCCTGTAGAGACGTTTGCAAGACCGACATTTGCCTTTGAGAAATGAATACAGAAGTCATTGATCTCAGCACCGTATGGATGATCTGCCTTGGAAAATGTAAACATAGCTGGATCTTCGACTCTGTAAACGTTAGCCACAGGTCTACCTCACCAAGAGCCCAGGGCTTTCAGCTTATAGACTGCTACTTGAAAGGGGCCGTTTTCTTTGTTTGTCTTACGTGACAAATGCCTCAAACTTGGGAGAGTAATCCTGCGATTTTCAATAAGCTCCATCGATACGGGAATGACTCGGCCCTGCCGCGTAGGTGGACTTTGAGAAACATAACCTGGATAGTTCATTTCACAACTTAAAGCTCCACATTAAATAAATGTAACTTAACTCACAATGAAATGATGACTGATGTTTTTCATCAGCATCCAATTACCACTCTGTCAGGCACCTCGTCTGGGCCAAAGCAAACACAGCGTGCATCTAGAAACGTAGATGCTCCGTGTGCCACCGACCCACTCAAAAATATCCATAGTGGTAGAATTTCTGTCTTGTCGGATCATGTCACAGGAGATCTCTACTGGTGAATGCGGGTGCTTCATTCTCACCTCCTCACTTTCCAAAGGAACATTAGCGGCTTTTGCTGTTTGAAATTGTTAAGAAGAGCTCACTTCAACCTTTCAGATTAACCCATTACAGTCATCTGCATCTGTTGGTCTTTGTCCTTGTGAACTGTGAAGGCAGCCAGCATGAGGTCTGGCTGTGGTGTGAGATCTTGGAAGAGGTGAGACAAACAGAGGGGATTTCAAAAAAACAAAAACAAAATAAAAACATCTCCTTCACAGGGCTTCAAAGAAAGCCATCACATTTCAGGAACAGCTCTTCAGGAAAGCACAACCCCTTTCCATTTTGTTCAGGGTTCAGGCCAGAGTTCAAAAGGGAAGTGATGGATGGCTTGGAATCTGTTGCAGTTTAAAGAACTCTCCACAAGCTCCACAGCCTTCACAGCCTTTTGGCCCAGATCACTTTGCTAGCTGCTCCCTCCAAGAGAGGAAAGCATTTTCCCAAAGCGGCTCCCTGTCTCCTTTGGGGAGGCAGCAACAGCTGCTTCATCAGCTTGCAGTTACTGGCAGGGGAAAACAAAGAGCTCACCTCCTCTGTCTGAAATTGCAGGAAGGGCTAAGCGTTGAAATGCAATTAATTGCACAAACTGGAATGTGGCCAGAACCCCAGGGCTAGCAGCGTATACTTAAGGGGTGGAGGGGGGGGGCTTAATGAAATTAGAAGAGATCTAAACATTGTATCAAAATAGGCATCACAACACACTCCAGCTCACTTTCACTTGGAACGGCTTGGAGGGAGAGTGGGAGGGCAAGAAGCTGAGTCTCCCAGAATTCTGACTCTCCTCAGTGTGAGTGAAATCCGAAATTGACTTTGCCTCACATTTAAAAACTTGCTTCAACCCAGAATGATAATTAAGAAGCAGTGCTGGCTTGAATTTCTTATTGATTTAATCTTAATCCTCCATTCAAATTCACACGTTAAAAGCATGGGTTCCTATTTAAATAGGCCAACTTCATGAAGGGTAGATGTGAAAGGGCTCCTGGAGGACTAAAGCCCAGCCCTTGCTTGCCGTGCTTCTTCTGGACCTACTATGGGCTGTTCATGAGGTTTATTCCAGTTCAGACAATATTTGTGGACCAAGAGGATGCCAAGAACTGCAAGCATCATAAAAACAGTACCTAAACCAAGAAATGTTTATGAGGCAGTGTGGGCTATGGGGGAATGGAGATAGCTAGCCATTGGCATGAAGCCCCAGGCTTTAAATCAAAACCCATCCTGTAAGCACTCACTGGGCTGGGGAACCACAGCCAGATGCACCAGATGTACTGTACAGAATCCAGACATGTGTGGGCAAGATGCTAGGTGCCATTGCTACATGGAAGAGATTTACCAGTGGGGGCTGTTGTGTTTAATAAAAATAAAGAGAGAAGAAAGATGTTTGGTGGATGTGTAGTCAGGTGTGGGGGAAGGGGGTGCCGCCAAGTGCCCATGCTGAGGCATCCTTTCTCCCTGATGGACCAGCCACATGACGGTATAGTATGAAATAGAGTTTATTCAGGGTGTGGGGAGGGGCGTTGAGAGGGTAGTAGAGACAGAGAAAGGCAGAAAGAGAGTAGAGGAGTAGAGGTCAGTCATGAACACATGGAGAGAGAGAGAGAGTGGGCAGGGGAATGGGGAGAGGGGGGAGAAGGGGCAAGAGGACAGAGACAGAGCAAGAAGGCAAGAGAGAGAGAAGGGACCAAGCAGCCCCCTTTTACAGTGAGTCAGGCATACCTAGCTGTTGCCAGGTAACTGTGGGGTGGAGCCTAGAGGAAATGCTAACAGGTGCCATTGCTACATGGAAAAGAGTGACCAGTGGGTGGCCCAGTCTGTGAGGGAGAACTGGAGTAAGAGATGTACCAGATAAAAACATTGGCCGTCAGTATTCACTCTCAATAACATACTAGGTGTCTAATGTGCTGTAGACATTGTGGGTGACATCAAGGGTGTACGTGCTCAGAATGGGAGAATCTGTCCTGTAATTCAACAGGCAAGAGATTTGGAGGCCAGTCTATTATTAGGAATATACACAGGAGGGGGGGGGAGTTGAGGAGGAGAAAGGGAGAGGGGGAGGGGGGATCTACTGTATGACTTAATCATAGTGGGTCTTTAGGGAAGGTTTCATGGAGCCATTGGATGCCACTGTACTGTTCTTTATTCTGAACAGATCAAGCTATTGTGCCACCCAACAAGGACATCTTCATTTGCATAGACAGAACCCACAGTGTCCACACAATGATAAGGTGACCTAACCCCTCATTTCTCAGAACACGCCCCAATTGTTACATGAGTATATTATATGGCTTCCTTGTCAAGAAGCCTACTATGCCTAAGCTGAAGAATAAAGTTACCTCAGCTGTCGGCTAAAGGATCAAAATGATGACATGTAGTAGATCTGTAATTTACATATAGTTTAGTAATTTTGTATTTAGTAAGAATATATGACATTCTAGAAGTTATATCGAGTCTTTTAGATGTCAAGTGAAATATAATGAGTGTTTTACCTTTAAACACACACACACACACACACACACACACACACACGAATAGTTCAATTAGAAATTGATTAAACTAGCTCCACCCTGTTTCACCTGTACCCCTCCCCTACTGGGATTATGGTCTAGTAATCTCAAGCTGCATCTTGGGTGTTTCTATAATGCTGCATCGCCTCACGATGTCATGGGGCCAGATCTTGGGCTAGACCAGGAGATCACAGTAAAGGTGGATTAAAGCAAAGGGCTTCATTTGGGAGTGACACTAAGTCACAATGTCCCAAAGGACACTAGGAAGAGGGGAGAAGGCCAAAGCTTGAGACACTGGGTTCATCAGAAGGAGGAGAGGTTGCCACTAGAAACAGAAACTCCTATGACCAAGGTAGGGGAAAAGAGCCACCCTAAAAGGGAAGGTCTAGCTCAGTACAGGGAAAACGCTGCAAGAGACACACAACACACAAAACCGTACACAAGAGGAGCAAAGACAAAAGCTCGCAGCAGTGACACAGTAGGGCTGGAGACAGAGTGCTCCCAGGTGGCTGCAAAGAAGGGGCCACAAGGACTTGGATCTCCTCAAGTCAACAGCAGTTATCCAGACAGGGAAAGAAAGGACCTTCCCAGGGAGATGGAGAGGAAGTCACCCTGACTCTCCCAGGTGATGGGGACTGGGCTTCCTGGAGGGCCAGCACCCCCAGTTCCTCGTCTCAGGACTGCCACTCTACAAATCTCAGCAGAAATGCCAGAATTACCCAATACAATTATTTTATTATCAGTTTCTATCTGGTCCACCATTCATCAATGAGAATTATTTGCGGCTTTCCTAACAGTTCGATTTCTTCTTCCTCTCTCGGAAAAACATTCAATCCAGCTGAGGGTATAGCTCAGTGGTTGATGACTTACCCCTTGCATGACTACCCTGGATTCAATCGACAGCACTGGGAAAGCCAACAAAAACAAACAGACAAACAAACCCAGTCAATCTTTTCATTCGGTCAGGTTAAAAATAAATAATTTAGTATCTTATGCCTCCTGATGAAATTACAACCCTTTACATGATCCTGGTACTTAATCACTGTTAAATATAAACGTAAGTACCAAGGGCTCAGGTTGCACGTGCTTATTTTGAGGTCTCAATCTTTCATGTATTTATTTTCTCAGATTTCCCAGCTTAGGAATTGCAGGAGATAGACTCAGTCGCTCACCGCAAATTTAAGATTTGCCAGAGGGCACCGTGGCCCTCTGAGGACTGATAGTTTTCTGGCTGACTGTTTGTGGACCTCGGTGTTAATCTCAGCAGTGCACCGTGGGGGTGGGGAGCTCAGCTGCTCCCTGTTGCTCACTTAGTTATTTGAGTGCTGGTCACAGTGGACAGTGGTAGTATGAGTTTGTAAAACTCTGTTCTAAATTATAAAAGCAAACACAAATCCAGTCCTTGGATCAACCTGTCCCTAGATCACATTACTTTTATCTCCATACAGGTTTTTCTTTTCTTTTCTTTTCTTTTCTTTTCTTTTCTTTTCTTTTCTTTTCTTTACTTTTCTTTTCTTTTCTTTTCTTTTTTTCTTTTCTTTTAAAGCATTACCAAACCAGCATCACATAAGATTACTGATTAAATATTTAAAGTAAGAATGAGGGATCGTTGGGTGCTAACAGCAGCTGACAAAAGAGACCTGCCTTAGACAGAGCGGGACACTATGGATAATTTCAACCAGTCTGTTTATTGTTCTGCCTAGTTTATGGTCTTCAGTCTGGGTGTATTAATAACGATCCTTCTGAATCACAGAGCACGTGTCTTGGGAGAACACAAAGCACCCTCTCATACCTTCCCTTCGTTCGCTCCTTTCTGTGGCATCCCCATAAGACAGGAGGGTCAGGTATTCAGACAGGAAACCGAAGCGGCCGCTAAATGACTTTCCCGGGGACATTTGGTGAGCCACAGACAGAGCCATAACAAGAATGTGAGTCCCATGACACGGAGGTCAGGGCTGATGCCATCGGACTGGCGTTTTTTCAAAGGATGATCTGTGAAGGCTCCCAGCTTATCCAGGGGCTAGGGGGCTCTGCCACTGAGGTCAGCCGCCCTGCCAAGCAGCTTGCATGCACTCACTGTCTGGGAATTGACAGGAACTGTAACGTTGCCGGTGTGAGGTCTCCCTTTAAAATGCGTATAAAACCAGACCTCTCCTTGAACCCTCTTTCTGGGCTCTATTTCACTCCATTCTTCCTATGACCGACAGAACTGAGACCCGCAGGCTACAAGGCTGGCTTCTCTTCAAACTAACCACTTAAATATTGTTTCCAACACACAGTGGCTATAAATTAGTAGACACCGATCTTCTATTAGTGAATGTGTTCTTGAAGCTAAGTTACTTATGCCTGCGCTTCAACTCTGACACAGGCTTGGTTCTTGCCCTCCAGTATCATTTTGGGGAGAGTTTTCCAAACCAGATGACTTCTCAGGAAAGAAAGACTTGAAATTTAGGCAATAAAACAAATCACTTGTTCCAGTAAACAGCACCACGCCTGTGTACTCCTCAGCTTTAGAATCTAACTGCTGAGTTCAAACGCAGAGCCCCGGAAAAATAAAAATCTTAAAAAAATAATAATAATCAAGTAAACACACAAAACACAAAATAAAACAGAGAGAGGTTAGCATGACGGAAAGAGATTCCATGTTTTCGCTGGAAGGTTCAGTCCATTTTGAAGAGGAACCATAAGCGTTTTGATAATTTGCATTGCATTTTTTTAAATCTCCTTTTCTCAACTCTTTAAATTTGCATTCCTGTCTCACTCCTAGCTCCAAATCTATTTTCTCATTGTCTGAGTGAGAATTTACATGTAAGCCACTGCTGTTAAACTCTGTAGGTCCAAATGAACTCAATGCTGCTTCAAAGTTTAATGGTCACCAGGATTTAAAGCATGTTTGTCGTGAAACTTCCTGCGACAGACAGACAGACAGACAGACACTCTGTGCTTGCTAACTTCCCATTAGTTGACTCATTCATTAAAGAGTTTATTCAAGAATCCCCTGGCACATCTAAAAGGCATGAAGACACCAGGAATAGCCCGGTGAGAAATAGCAGCTGTAGTCTGAGAGCGACGCCGCCCTGGTTCTGTTCTTCCCCGAGTGACCGCATGCTGTTCACAGGGCCTCTGTTCTGGGATGTTCCTCCTGGCCTTCAGCAGCCATGTGAATTAGAATCTTCTCCTCCAGGAGGCTCAGTGACCTCCCTCTGTAGCCAGAGAGGATGGTCTTAGAGAACAGGGTTTGTACCTGTGACTGGCGAGGCAGGGCTGTCAGGTTGAACATGATAGAGCTGCTGTCTACCCATCCTTATGCTTCATTCACTTTGATTGTGAGGTAGAAAAGAACGCCTCCCAAAGTCCTTTCCCATTTGAAAACCTTACAGTTCAGTCAACTGATATAAATCTACCCCAGCTGACGGAATACTCTCCACACTGTGCTATTTCTTCTAACCCAGCCTCTGTTTTTAAAAGAAACCATCCCTCTCCATTGTCCTTCTCTCTCATTAAAATCAACCATGTCTTTTATCGTCTTGTTCAAATGCCATGTCTTCATCTCACGGTGTTAAGTGGAATTCTTCTGATTGGAACACCCGCAGAAGTCTGCACGTCAAGGATCCAACACTTAAAGAAGCTTAAACTAGATTGTAAACTAGATATAATTACATTAAGAAAGGCAACTTTCATTACAAGCCACAAATGGGAATTTCTCCAAATAATTACTGAAAAATGCCCATTCTAGATAGCACACATACATTGTTTAAAGCTTAATTTAGCTTCAGATCTTGCTTTCTCCTTTATCCTTCTATCCTTCCCTTCTCCTTCCTACCCAGGTAGCTTTAGAGCAGTAAGAAATGGTAAAACAAACAAATAAACAAAAATAACCACCAAACAAACAAAACAAACAATTATGGATGCCTAACTGGGAAGTCCCACACCTCTCTACACCCTTCAGCTCTGTTCTGGGCTGTATCGTTTCTCATGATTTTTAGTTAAAGGCTGGTTTGTCTCCATATCATTGCCTCCAATTGCTTCCCTGGCTCAGATATACTTAGCTGTCCATAGCCTGACTGATGACTATCAGTCTGGCCTTTTGGCTCACCTTTCTGGACTCTAGGATTTCTTCATGTTGTGCACACCATGCACAGCACACAGGGAACCAGAATTGGGAAAGACCCAACCGTGAGCTCTTACAAATCAAGTTCACACAAGTTGCTAATGTCGTTTATGCATTTCCGGAGTCATTCCATGTCACTCTTAGACAAGAGTATTGTCTTAGTCAGGGTTTGTATTCCTGCACAAACATCATGACCAAGCAAGTTGGGGAGGAAAGGGTTTATTCAGCTTACAGTTCTACATTGCTGTTCATCACCAAAGGAAGTCAGGACTGGAACTCAAGCAGGGCAGGAAGCAGGAGCTGATGCAGAGGCCACAGAGGGATGTTACTTACTGGGTGTTTTTTCCCCAGGATCTAGCAGTTGCTCAGTCCACAAGGCAAGCAGGTGAAGAAAAGAGAAAGAATAAATCTTCCTTCTTCCAATGTCCTTATGTGGGTCTCCAGCAGAAGGTATGACCCAGATTAAAGGTGTGTGCCACCAGGCCTTTAATCCCAGATGACCTTGAACTCAGAGATCTCACTGTCTTAATCTCCTGGAATTCATAGCCACTATGCCTCAAGATCTCCATGCCAAGATCCAAGTCAGAAACTTGTATCTCAGTCAGGCCTCCAGATTAGGATCACAGGTAAGCCTTCCAATTCTGGATTGTAGTTCATTACAGATATAGTCAAGTTGACAACCAGGAATAGCCACTACAAGTATCAACCATCCAGAGATGCTCAAACAATGGGGACAATCAAAGCATGCTCATGTTTAGAACTCATTATGTTTTGCCTATTTGAGGAAAAACTTATTGTCCCCACTAGAAGAAAGCTGTGCCCAAACTGTGGCTAACTATCCTACTTTACAAAATACCCTTCAAAACTTGAAAATCTGCCACATTTTACCATGTCCAAGTATTCACTACTGACTTTTTTTCTTCTTTAGCTTTTTCAAAAGAAGAAAGGTCTAGAGACTCAGCAGGAATGAAGAAAGAAGCTATTACTGTGCTTTGGATTTAGAAACCATGAGTGTTTGTTAATAAATGACTATGTGGGGATTAGCGTTAATTCCACTAGGACCGAGTGAATTACAGAGGTTGGATCATAGGAATGACTTAAAGCCAATATGATCTTAAATTATATTTATAAAATCATAGTACCTAGGACTAGTGAGATGGCCCTGCTGGTATAAAGCACCTATTGCAAAGCCAGAAGGTTTGAGTTCCATCTCAGAGACACATATGGGGGTAGGAGAGAATCAACTCCTATCCTCTGGCTTCCATACATATGTAATGGCATGTGTGTGCTACACCAAGTGCAATTAAAAATGTTTAAAAGGTGCTGTGTGTAAAATGTAAAGTTTATATCTGCTGTGATTAGCATGCAAGACATAGAAGTATGTGCTACATTGCTATAAACACATGAGCGTTTTCTCTCCCGTGAAGCAAACATAGTGAGGTAAGTCTATGGTCTATCCACCAGCTAGGTGATACCATCCAGGAACAAACTCTTGTTTCCTGGCGTCAGCATCCTTGGTACATTCTCATGGTCACATGGAAGGTTCTACACTTTCTCTTGTGGTTGGCCTAGATAGATGTAGGATAAATAATCCTCTCCTAGCAAATTTACACCTTTTTATTCAGATAGAGATGTTGATAGAAACATTTGCATGCATATTATTGTTTAGGAACTCTCAGCAAGTTCTTCTCACCCCCAGCTTCCCCATATCTGCATAGAGGCGGGTGCAGTAAACATTCATTTTCTTGCCTTGGTAGGTAAGAGATGCAAGGCAAATAGAAGGTTATACATTTTTTTCTGTTATTTTTGTTGTTGTTGGTTTTGTTTTGTTTTGTTGTTTATTTGTTTGTTTTATTTTGTTTTTGACAGCCTAGATACTCTCAAAATAAGGTACTCAGTTTTGAGTTTCTCGCTTAACAAGAAACACAGGACAGAACAGGTGTTGCACAGGGGGAAAAAATAACCTTAAGAAAAAGATTTTGTAGGAAAGGACATGTCTGGAAATACTTGAGTTGTTCAAAATACAGAGCTGACACCAGAAAGTGAAACATACTGGGGGAAGCTTCATATTCCATCTTAAAATCAACACACTGTTTCAAGAAAAAAAGTAAACGGAGCATGTGTGAGAGAGAAGCAGTTTATTACAGCCACGTGGAAAATCTCTCCCTCCCTCCCCTGCCTCTCCTTACAGGTGTCCTCTCTCCCTACACACATGCCCTGTGTGTGCTTTGCAGCCACATTCACAGCACCGAACTTTCTCCAGGTTCACCTCAAGTGTTTCAGAAGGATGAGTTCCTGTAGCCAACAAATAAATCTCTTGTCCAGGGTCCCATTTTCTGAGAGAAAAACATTCTGTCGGAGGAGCCAAAGGTTTTTTTGTCTTCCTCTGGTTTATCAGATGTGCCCAGAAACAATAAGAGTACGTACACTTAGAGCTGTCGTTATCTACACTGTGAATGAGAAAGGCTTTCTCAAAACAGGGCTTACTGAGAGAAACAACAGCTTGGTTATACTCTGTTTCCAGGATTTGCCCTCCACACTCTGTCTTCCTCTCTACTCTCAAATCATTTATCTGAAAGGCAGGTCTGCGTATGTCAGTCCCTGAACTACTCTAGAATATCAAAGACCAGACTTTGTAAAACGCTGTCTGATAGTCAGTGCCCTCTACAATAGACTCAGTTTGTTCCTATAACTTTATGTTTCATTGTCCCCCCCCACACACACACACCCAATGAAGCAAACCATTAGACTACCTTCCCTCTTGGTAGCTTGTGTGGCCATGATCTGCCAAGGTCAATCCCAGCTTTCCCTGTTGCGTTGGTATAATCATGGGAAACTGTTTCTTTTATTCTCCTCTATGTCCTGGTTCAGAGGATGAAGGAGCATTAGTCCTTCAGTCTGAATGCCTATTTCCTTATCAAACTTATTTTCTCTAAACTCAGCTATTAATATCTAGAAAGCATGCCCACATGTTTTTACATAAAGACTCTACTGACCTAATAAAATATAATAATACCTTCTTCCTCCCTGTCTCACAGAGTATTTGATTTGTTTCTCTTCTGCATTATTTCTGTTAGAGTTATGATTTACTGTGTTATTTACGTTACAGTTATAATTTATTGTAACTGAAACTTCTGACTATCCTTGCTTTCACTCAGACAACCCAGATTAATAACAAGAAGGGGTCTTGTGTACGAGAGGTAGAGCAGTGCTTCAGCGTCTGAGCAGTCACGGTGCTGCAGACGCTCACTTTAAAACAGTAAGGGCAGGCTGGCGAGATGGCTCAGTGGTTAAGAGCACTGACTGCTCTTCCAGAGGCCCCGAGTTCAATTCCCAGCAACCACATGGTGGCTCACAGCCACCTCTAATGGGATCTGATGCCCTTTCCTGGTATGTCTGAAGACAGCTACAGTGTACTCATATACAAATAAGAAAATAAATCTTGAAAACCTAAGGAACAAATTTGTGTTGATGGGTAGCCCAACCTGAAAATGAACTCAGCGGCTGTCATAGAAAAAAGAAATGAAATCCTTTCTTCCTTGTTTTCTTCCTCGGCACGGTCACGGTTAGCATGGGGGAAGGATGGACACATCAGTCAGTGCCAGCTGATGAGGATGGTGTTTGCTTTGGGCCCTGATTTCCATTGAGCCATCCCGGACTTTCTCACCTATCTGAGCTGATACGTTTCTGGCATCTGAGCAGCAGCACTACATAGTCATATAGAGCAGAGACAGTTAGGACAAAGAGGCTCGGTATTGGACCTTAGCTTTGCCAGCACTAGCTCTGTTTCCAGGGAGAATTCTTCATTCCTTGCAAGTTCATCTCTTCATGCAAAAACCAAAAGCATGATAGTGTAAACCCCATGGAGTGCTTCTGAGAGCAGAGGAAGATATGTATGTTGTGGTCTTTGCATGTTAAACGCCTGTGTGCATATTTTATCATCATTTGGCTTTAAGTCCATGTCCTATGTATCCCTGGGTACCTGTGAAATAAAGATTCACAAATCTTCAGAGTCTGAAAAATAGGTCTGCCTTACATACGTAAAGCCCACTGCTCTTCTTCTCCTTCCTTCTCCTTCTCCTCCTTCTTCTAAAGATTAGAATTAATAGTATAAAGCTGAAAAGAACACGGAATCATTTTGAACATGGTTGTTTTCTTCTTATGATATATTCAAGTCACCTTTATTTGGTTTTACAATATTATATTGATTATATTGTTTTCTTTTAAAAGAAACACAACGAAATTATTGTTTGAGTTATTTGTGTTTTACCTTTCTCGAGAGACCTTGCTGGTACACAACAGCTTTCATTATTCATTACTTCACCAATAAAGCCTAACTTTTGTCTGCTGTCGGATAGTTTGCTATGAAATTCTGAATGCTCAAGGTAACCCCCCACCTTTGAGAAGGTTGGTAGTTCCTGTGGTCATCAGAAGGACATTCTAATTCTTAATGGACCCTTTCAAATGTCTGTCACCAGCTAATCCCCTTGGCCTGTGTATCTGTCTCTAACAGTCCCGAGAGGATTAAACACTGAGTCTTGGATGACTGGCACCTGAGCTGGACTGCTCTGGTTTGCGAAGCCGGAGGTGAGGACTACTTGCCCATGAACTCTAAGACAAAGAGTTGATAGTTTTGGCCAACATGAAAGCCTCGGGGAACTGACCTACCGAATGCCCCACTCCCCCCACCCCCACCCCCCGTCAATCAGAAGTGGCTAGGCAGGAAGGGAAAGTTCAGATACAAAGTCAAAGAGATCCAGCTTGTGGAGCATGGCCTGGAGTCTTCCCGCTAAGAGCATAACTGGATCAGCTGCCTAGCTATCAAGCAATGGAACTCTCTGTTGGGTGGGCAGTTCTTATGTTAGAGTCTAGTGACACCATTTTCTTCAGGTAGAATTGCTATGTCTGTTACTTTAGGTGGGCACTCTATGTACGAAAGTAGTTTGACTCAACGTTACAGTCCATGTCAAATTTTCAAGAGTGCCTTGTACACATTAGGTGTTCAGTGGTACCTGCTAATCATCAGTACAGTTCAGCATCAGAACAGGAGGTAAATACTACATCCCAGGAGATGTTTGAGCAATCTCTCATTAACGAGTGTGTGCTGCAAATTAGAAAAAAAAAAAAAAGTTTAATAAGGCATCTGTTAGTGAACCATAGGGAAGACAACGAACTTGAAGATGTCCAGAATTGCTTCCAAATCTAAGAACTGCAGGCTCTATATTCCAAAGGTTAAAGTGTATAGCATTTGTGACATGGAAACCGTATTTTTAGAGAGTTGATTTAGTTGAAGATTCTTGGAAAATGAAATTCAGGCAATACTCTGCTTGATGAAGAGCATTTTCTTAATTTTCTATGGATTTTAAAAATTATATAATTGCAAATGTTCATTAGGACACAATTAAATAGCTCTGTTTCCTTAGTTACTAATATGTGCCAGGGTGCTGCAATTATACAAGTAATTATGAAAGGAAAATATATGACTTGGCAAGCTTAGGAAAATTATTCTAGATACAGAGAGGCTCCACTTTGGGGAAAAGACATTAAAATACAGCAGGGAAAAATGACAAAAAGAATAACATAATCAGACAGGAATATTATATAATGACTCACAATCTGTGGAAATGCCCGCTCTCTTTTTTTTTTTTATGGATGTAATAGAAGAAGAATACAATAACATCTGCTCAGCTTCCACAGAGGTCCAAGTCTGAAGATGTTTTATGCACTTTGTGTATTTATTGTACCTCTGGTTCAGGCTAGCGTATGGCTCTGCCTCCAGTTTACTTATGTAGATTAATGCAATTTATATATTATATTTTATTTTATGATATACTTAACAATAAGTGCAGCATAATTAAGGCTGTGTGAGATCGAGGGAAAATGCCCAGAAACTAAATACCTTTTTAAAAAAAAAGTGTACTCTGAATTTAATAGCAGCTGAACTATTTAAACAGCTTAAATTAAATTAAAGTTAATAGAGTTTAATTAAAGTTATAGTCAAAGGAGAAATATTCTCTCATAAAAAAAGAGGGTGTTGTGCTGGGTCATGAGCATGTTTTCTTATTTGCTTTTGGATATTCAGTATTCTATCCAGCCAACACCTAGCTCTGTGTGAGAAATAATCTTGTATTGACACAGGTAAAATTTTCCTCTTTGTGAAAACGTCAAAGATAGTCTGACCTGTCCAACCAAAATTCTATTGTTTTTCATATCAAAATGTGGTAAACCAAAAATTTCACACCAGCAATAAATGATTAGGACAAATTCGCGTGGAGAGGAGCCTGCATAGCTGATTCAGAGCAGGGGGACACAGACACTGCTTCCTGAGGCGGGTGAGGACTTGCTCAGACTTTGTTTATGTTTTCCTGCAAGCCCTGCTGCGGCAGATTCAGTTCCTCAATGGACAGGAGCCAGTTTCTACCTGAGGCAGAGGAAAGAGCGGGGAAGTGAGAGATGCTTTGAGCCAGCAAGATGAGCCTGGCTGAAAGTGAGCCGACTTGATCTCTGGTTGGCTCAGGCTCAGATGTGCTCTCTCTCCTCTCCTCTCCTCTCCTCTCCTCTCCTCT
>NC_034598.1:51145581-51164081 GCF_900095145.1 Mus pahari | reverse complement strand
CACACACACACACACACACACACACACACTGAGAAATAGATATAAACAAACAAACAAACAAACACAAGTAAAGACAAATTCCAAACGTCCAGAGCCACAATATGGAACTCATTTCTAATATAACTTCATTGAATGTTCATCTTTATCATTATAGGTAGGATGCAAAACAAAACTGTTTTGCTTTTCCTTACATTTTATTATATATTTTAAATTCTTAAAATCATACTTTATTTTATGTACAGCAAAACAATTTCCTAGTTAAATAACATTATCATAGAATGATTTAAAATAGATTTGAGCAGAAGAGAGAACAGAAAGGTACCTGGTTACATAATATCTCCTCTTGAAAACAAATTTTTAAAAATGACTTTTTCTCTAAGAGGGGCTATATGAGAAATATGTTCAGTGACAACTCGTGTCAAGTTGCTAGTACACCAATCATCAGGGGAACGAGAAAGAAAAAAGCCTAATAATTATGGAGTTAAAAGTAGAAGAAAAAGAGAAAGGCTTCTTAAATAATAAATAAAATAAATACCAATTAGCCACCCACACTCACATAGCCAGGTTGAGAGAGCATAAAGTAACTCCGAGGACTAACATATTGTCTTGTTGCAGTGTGACTAAAGGAACATCCTGCTGGGCGATCCCAGGATGGCAGGAAGTCAGATGCGATGCGGTGCCACTAAGCAGGATGGGAAGAAGCCCGATCCTCAAAGCATGGAGGCTGGACTGACCACCTCTGCTTCTGCTGTGGCCTCATTCATGGAAGTATCTCACGTTTTCCTTTGTAATTGTTACTGCAGTAAATGTTGCTTAGTACAGTGCAATGTCTAGATAATGAATGAAAGAAGTAATTAATTAGTGCAAGAATATACATTTCTGGTCTTCAGCCAAGCTTGACAAAAACCCTAACTAAAGCCAATGCTTCTTTGGGTTACCTGGTTCTCGAAGTCAGTGGAACAAGTCCTTTGATTTCTATAACAAGAAAATGACCAACTTCTTTTTTACAAGCTAGCTTAAATACCTACGATTATAACTAAATTTTAAAACAGAGATTACAAAGAATCTTTTCAATTTCCCTAAAATAGCATATCCATTTGCAAATGTGACTTTATGATGACCCTGTTCTTTCTTTCCTTTTTTAAGATTTATTTATTTTATTTATGAGTACACTGCTGAGTGAATCTCTTTTCACACATGGTCATTTACCATGTAGCTGAGAATGACCTTGACCTCAGTCCTCCTGCTTCATCCTCCTAAGAGCTGGGGTCACAAGCCTGCATCACCATGCCCAGAACCCAAGTAAAGAGCCTGTGCACAGAGGTCATTAAGAGCCACGCCTCTGCCCGGGTCCTCTGCTTCCGTATGCATGGAGTGTGGCATGGGAGCTCTTGTGGATCCACTGAGGTCTATTATGAACTGAGGGACCTACGGTTGGGTGAGAGGGAAGCAGCTAAGAAACTAGGGACAGCAACATCTACGGAGCTGGGTCTTCCCGCCATTTACGGGTGCTTAATATACTCTTCTTTTTACGATTTGTTTTATGTATGTGAGTACAGTGACTCTTCAGATAGACCAGAAATGGGCATTGGATCCCATTACAGATTGTCATGAGTCACCATGTCATTGCTGGGAGTTGAGCTCAGGACCTCTAGAAGAGCAGTCAGTGCTCTTAACCACTGAGCCACCACTCCAGCCCTCAATAATTGTATTCTTGAAATGATTATTCAGTTGCCAGACTCTCCTATAAAACACTGCTGTTTCAAATCAGCAGCAGGTTTGAGAATTTAAAAACGTGAAGAAATGCAATTCTTGTGATGCTTCTGACTGGGTAAATTTGGCAAACTACTTAGCTTGTCTGCTCCTTCATTTTATTTCACCTCTAAAAGATAAGCAAAGTTCTCTTAAGGGCTGTTGTAAGAAACACATGAGATACCTGTATGCTGTAAGATATAGTATCAATGTAATATGTTTCTGCAATAATTACATAAACTGCAACTTGCAGGTTAGACCAGTTAGAGATTAGATGATATCTAGGGAGAGCCATGCATTAAAAAATAAATAAATAAACGGAACTCTGGGTCAAGAAACAAATATTCATGTTTAACTAGCTCTGTTTCATGACACAGATCGGAGCTCTTCGTTCAACCTCTTTGCTATCTACAAAGACAAGATGACTTGTAATCTAATACGATACACATAAGAGCACTCAGTGAAATGACTGGCCTATATAAGTATCTCTTATAATTATTAGCTGTTGGGTTTATAATATGCATGACACAAACCCTATCAGCACACCCACAGTTGTTCAAAATCCAGATAAAGATTTCAAGTACTGAGACGTGTAAATGTAGCAATAGACATCCAAAGATTTCTTTAAGTTTGTTTTTTATTTCATTAAATATATTTTGGTTATGCTTTCCTCTTCCTGATCCCTTCCACTTCCCTGCCCCTCAGATTCATATTCCCTTGTCCTCTCTCTCTCTCTCTCTTCCTTCCTCTCTCTCTCAACCAATCAGAAAGCAATTCAAGTGGACAGGTGTTGGACAGAGGCTTTGCCACACACAGGAAGGGCCTTTCCCTCCCTATGGGCTAAAGAGAAGATGAAGACACAGAGGCAAGTGGTCCAGACTTCATCACATCCAAGCAGGAAAGGGTCATCTGGATGCTCGAAAAGGCCATAGTATGTGAAGGAGGGAAGGAACCTTTCATGGGCAGTGAGTAGTAGAACACACGTGATCTAAGCAGGAGGGAATGTGAGAAATGACAAGGTTTAAACAAGAGTGGAGGTAGAAACACAGGATAGAGGAGGGGAGAGGGGAAGGTTTTCCAAAGCAAAGAAGTACAAAGAAGCTATAAATTCTCTTGATGAGCTAAATAAAAATGTAATTTAAAACAGAGTTTGATCAGCAGTTCACTGCACAGTGGATAATGCCAAATCCAGAAGGCACGGGCTAGTAAATGAGTATCTCTCTGTGAGTTGTTGCCCAGGTCACCTTTAAAGTAAGCAAGTTATCACCATTGTTCTAGGTTGCCTTCCAGAACTAGATGGTAAAACCCTCTTGCTAGAGACATCTCACGCTCCAGGCATGAAGTTTTTTCCTTGCTGTCTCTCTTTGATAGTGTTGAAAGTTGCTAGGCAACCAGATGAGGGAGAAGAGTCGTCAGTGACCTCATCTAGCTGCAAACCTTGTTAGCTCCAATACCAGCTCTCTAAACAAGATGTGTATAATGTGAAATAGTGCCATGTCTGTAATATGGCATCTTAGTTTTGTTCTAATGTTGTGATAAAATACAACAACTTAGAGAGAGAAAAATGTCTGGCTTACAATTCCAGGTGAGAGTCCATCACGGTGGGGAAGGTAAGGAGGCAAGAACTTGAAGCAGCTCTTTATAGTACATCAACAGTCAAGGCAGAGAGCAATGGACTAAGACACGCACACTGCTCAGCTAGCTCTCTCCAGTTCCTTCATTCCAGGACCCAGTCCATAAAATGGTGCCATCCTATTCAGGACAGGTCTTCCCATCCTACTTAACCTAATCAGGGCTGTTCCTCCCTGGGTCCCCCTTCTGAGGTCGTTCTACATTATGACAAGTTGATGATAAACCCAATCATCCTGTGGTAGTAACCAACTGTGTTCTGAACGGATTTGATGCCTGTCTCTCAGGAGGTAGTTCATGTCTGGTTCTGTGGACTTGATCAAAAGTCAGCAGCTAGAGAGATCATAGGATCAGGGTTTTGCTTAATAGATGTGTTGTCAAACAGCCTGTATTAGAGCTCTCTAGCATCTCAGAACTTGTAGAATGTCTCTCTATACTAAGGGAATCTGCTGTGATGACTTACAGTCTATAGTCCAACTACCCCAACAATTGTCAGCTCTCAATGGGAAAGCCAAGAATCTAGTAGTTGCTTGGTCCCCTGAGGCTAGTCATTTCAGCTGGTCTTCTGTAGAAGTTGGTTCCAACAGATGTGCTGGCAAGCAAACACAAGCAGGTGAAGAAGAGCAAACCTTCCTTCTTCCAATGTCCTTATGTAGGTCTCCAGCAGAAGGTGTGGCCCAGATTAAAGGTGTGTGCCACCACGCCTGGATCTGGGACTTGTTTTGTCCCAGGCTGACCTTGAACTCAGAGATCTCCTTGCCTTAGTCTCCTAGGATTAAAAGGCTTGCCTAGGCATAAGATTTTTATAGCCACTATGCCTCAAGATCTTCACGTCAAGATTCAGGTCAGAAACTTGTGTCTCCCAGCCTCACAATCTGGATCACAGGTGAGTCCCCCAATTCTGGATTGTAGTTCGTTCCAGATATAGTCACGTTGACAACTAGGAATAGCCATTACACCGCCTACTAAAAATGCATGCTTATATCCATAGAAGAGTGCCACCTCACCTCCAACCTTGGTCAAAGAAGCTTTCTTTTGCAGTAAATGCCAGTTAATGGAGACTCATGGCTGGTCAATGTGCAAAGGATAAGGGAGTACTGAGTTCTTCAGTGTCCATATCACTCCTTCCAAGGCTTTGAAAGCATCACAGAAAACTATGCAAAAAGAATGTAAGAGCTGGAGCATGAAGAAGAAGCCTTGAAAAATATCTTCTGGGCGTGATATAGCTGTTACACTTAGGACTCAAGGCAGCTGTGGTTGCTCTCAAGGGACCCACACAAGATTGGACCTGTCAACATTCAGTCACACGAAAGGGAAGAGATCATGGGCCTGACATCCCTTCTCAGGGGAGCTATTGGCCGGGTGGATGGATGAGGCATTGTCCTTAGTGGTGTAATGTAGCCATTGCAGAGTCCCAATGCTGCAGGGCACAGCTCCACACCCATGTTCATGAAGATAAATGGACCTGGTTAAACAGTGGCTTACAAACAAAACGTGTTGGAAAGCGAGTGCTGGTGGTAGCAGGAGATGAGTAAGGGGGGAGGTGAGTCCGACCGGAATGTAGTTTGTAGTTTGCTCATGTATGCGATTGTGCAATAATAAATTAATAACAATGGAAAGACTTATCCGGAGGAATTCTTTTTAAAGTGCAAACTCCTAGACTGAGGGAGAAAGTCACAAGCGAGCAGCCCACTTCGGTCTGTTTAGTTTCCACCCACAGCCCTGATGCTGGAGCATGAGCTAAGAATCAGGGACCCCAAGAGATGAGAATCTGTGAGTGTGCTTCAAAGAGGAGGAAGAAACGAGACCGAGGGTGAGCCATGGGATCGCCCAAGGAGCATCCTGGAAAGGAGACAAAACTGTGTCCACTTGGTGTTGCAAGTAGGGATGCTGAGAAGAGTGGTCAAGAGTTCAAGAGCAGTGTGCAAATGGATGCTCTGTGGGCTGAGGGATTGGAGGTGAGGCGCTCCTGGGTGAGATGAAATGGTGTGTTTGTTTTACAGACATTTCAGAAAGGAAACCAGAAAGACCGGTGAGTAGTTACCTGGAGGGAATAAAGGAGACAAATGTCTACGTGACACATGGAAATGGTAGCTCTGGCATACATAGCTAAAACCTCAAAAGTGCCATTTTAGCAGGGCACTGTGACAAAGCTAAAGGTTCTTTATGCAACATGTGGCCCTAAAATACCTTTGTGGTTCCTTTCTGCCAATGCATGTGTGAAAGGGAAGGCCAAACCTCACCCCCCTCCTGGAGTTCCTGAAAGAACCTTTGTAAAGGACACAAATTAGAAAGTGTTTTTACTGAGTGATATTTGATCTCACTCCAAATGGGAGGTCATCAATTTGGGGGAAAAAAAAAAGGCAGTTATTTAATGCTGGCTCACCACTATTCTTTTTGTTAATACCTTTTCATTTTTGCCCAGAGTCATAGTGGTGGAAAACTAATGTTGGGTATTAAAAAAATGTACTTCTACAAATCTTAAAATGCTAAGCCAAAACTTAAAAAAATAAAATCTTTATTGCCACTGAGAAGAAAAGTATGTCACTTAACCTGTATGTAAAGAAGTGCTCCAGGGACTGGAGAGATGGCTCAGTGGTTAAGAGCACTGTCTGCTCTTCCAGAGGTCCTGAGTTCAATTCCCAGCACTCACATGGCAGCTTAAAGCTCTCTGTAACTCCTGTTCCAGAGGATCTAACCCTAACCCTCACAAATGTAGGCAAAACCTAAATATACATAAAATAAAAATAAATTATAAAAAAAAGGAGTGCTTACCTCTGACTGGTAATCTTGCTGCCCAAAGGAAGAAAAAAAAAATAAAAAGGTAACAACAAAATTTTAAAAAATTCCACTGAAACCAGCTATATGTAAAACAACTATGAGAAATTCCCAATATTTGTCCCAAGTAAAGAAATTCAGGTCTTGGCTGCTTTCTTTATTATACCCTGGAAAACAGTAGCAGGGTATGGAATTTCATATGACACTTAAGGTGCAAGTAAAATGAAAATCCAAGACTCGAGGGCAAATCCACCAACCAGAAGGGTGCATATACATATGTCTTAGCTAATTCCCACTCTGGCTCAGCATCCTAGTGACACTGAGGAGCTAAAGAGAAAGGAGAAGCAAAAGAAGAGTGTTTTCATTCAACTAAAATTTCTATCTCACCAGCGAGCAGAATGTCCATTGACCTGCTTTCCAAACAGATGGACTTTACTCTTCTAAAACTACATTGTATGTATGACTGTCTTATACTTTTGTTAACGTTCTTGACTTAATAATGTCATGCCATAAAACTTTAAAAGGAGAGATAATGTAGCCGGATTCCTGTCAGCAACTCATGCCTTAAAATAACTGAAAAATTCTCTAAGAGAACTGGTTCACAATGAAGCATTTTGAGTGATTTTCAAAGTGATCACGGGGAAAGATAAAATTTTATGAGATGAATTCATCATCAGAGTAAACAGAATTTTTGAGGTTTTTCTATTCTAAAACTAATTGGATGATTGGAAATGCTAAAAAAATCAAAATAAATATTTTCGAATTTATTTGAATCATTTAAATGTTTAATTTAAATCGGATAGTCATATATCTGTTCAGTTTAAGTTTGAAAAAACTGGAGCATGTGGTATATAACAGACACTGCTGGGGCTGCTGAGCTGTTGAAGTGTGAGAGAACAAAGGATTAGAGGGTGAGGAAGAACCCTGCATGTTCCTAGGATTTAATGTAAGATATACTGGAATGTACACATTCCAAGTGTTACAGACAGCCACAAATCTGTAGAAGATTTCATTTGAACCTAATCTAAACAAATCATTAAATGGAGGCTAGTTGTGTGAAGAGTTGTGGGTCTCAGAGCAAAGCATTCTTGGCAGGCAGGAAACAGCGTGTAGAAATGTTGAGAGCTCTGACCCGGTGCTTTCTTTGGTGGACCATGGGTATGTCTACATAGTCAAACCAATAGGAATTTTAGGATCGCAGGCACTCGGAGGGGAGCTGCAAAACCTAATCTAGACACATCATTGCAGAGGAAGTGGTATCATATATTCCAACAAGAAGAATAAGGGTCACTGACTGTTTCCATAGGATTGTAGTATGCAATTGTTAGATCTTAAAAGAGCTCTCATTCGATTCAGAAGAATGGATTGGAGGAGAAAAGGGCATTTACTCAATTTGGGAAGCGAGGACAAGACACAAGTGTAGGCAGAAATGTGGAAAGACATGGGATAGACCATAGATAGACCCAGAGGGATAGACCATAGATAGACCCAGAGAGATAGACCATAGATAGACCCAGAGGTGCTTTCACTGAGCCTCTCAGAGAAGGTGAGGTAAAGATAAGAATGTGGTCTCTAGCTAGATCGCTAGGTAGATTAACTTGAGTAGCGAGTCAGAGCCTGATGTGTATGTCTCTAGGAATAGCTTCACTGTCAGCTAAGATACAAGTAGCATGTATATATATCCTAGACTTTCATTTATCAGGGAATGTGGTGTCCACTACATATCAGTCTCAAGGAAGTGTGTTTCATGGTCACAGAAACAGCTTGGTAGAAGAAAGGCAGCTAACAAAATAAACTGAAGGTTCACAGATTGCTAGGAAAATATAATTGTTCTCATCTTTGTCTGGGTACGTAATCATCTGTAAGAAGAAACCAGGCAAACTGTATTACTAAAGAAGAACTGGGAAGTGAGGGCTGGGAACAGCTCAGAACTCCTGGCTTTGGATGATGTAACACAGTATAGGAAATGAAATTCTCTGAGAAATTTAATTCCTAAGAAGATAAATCATTATGTGATTTGGCCTACCACATCCCACAGGCCATAGCTTGGAATATGCAATTTGGTAGGAATATAAAGTCAAATACATCAATGACTGATACTGTAGCCTAGGAAACTGTTTAAGGCTGTTTCCAAATCCTAGTGGCGATCAGAGGAAAGCAACTTGGTACAAGAACAGCTGATAAGCGACCTGGGAAAGATTTATCAAAGTACCACCCATGGTAACGTCAAATGCAGTGGAGTTAGAGAAAAGCACGCCTGTCAGAGAGAACTGCATGTCTGAAGATCCAAAGGAGTGTGGCCTTGTGAGGGGGAAAAGAATACAAAAGAGAAAACACAGGGACAAGGAAGAGTTGCAGGGATAGAAATATGAATGATGGAGACAAGAAATGACAGGAACATGATACAGACAGCTAAGACAGACAGCTCATGCCTAAGACAATCAGCTCATGCCTCAGACAGACACCTCATGTCTAAGACAGACAACTCATACCTCAGACAGACAGCTCATGCCAAGGAATTCCCAAACTTCTCAGACTCCATGGTAGAAATCATGTCCCTCTCCATGTCTCCCATACACAGATATGGATTTTCACATCCAAACATGGATGATATCTAGACTCGTTATGAGTTTGAGTGTTAGCGCAAAACACTTTTGGTTACTGAGTCAGTCATTTAGCACTGCTATGAAGGAAGAACAGGACTCTCATTTCTGGGAGTTGGGCAATGCTACAGCAGTCAGCAGGGAGCCAGGATGGAGATGTAAAACCGAGTGAGGAGCAAATGCTCATGCTCTTGGGATCCGAGTCCTGAAGAGGTCCAAGCAGGTGGACTGAGCCAGGTGAGCACAGCAAATCGCTCTTTCTACTGGCAGTGAAAAGAATGTTCTCCTCCATTCCTGTCAGCCATGGCTTTCTGACAATCTTCACAGTGTGAATCGGGTCTGACACAGCCCTGACATTCTCACCAAGGGACCTGGGAGATAAGATCATCCCTTCACCAAACACAGTCATCAGCACTACAGTGCCTTTACCTCCTGACAGGCAAAATCCCACTCTTGGGAGGAACAAACATTAAATGAAAATAAAAAGAAACCATAAGAATTTTCTCATTACAACTCCACTAAAGTTTAACTTTTCTTCCTCGTGTATGAGGGGGAAATATGAGTGTGTATTCCTTCAAGTGGCTCCAAGAAAGAGGCACCTCTTCAAACCAGAGTCCATGTCAAGCTCGTGATGGGATAACGATTCCTAAAGATCTTTAAAGGACGATCTAAATGAATTTCTACCTTCCTGACTCAACTACAGAAACAGAATATAGGTTAGAGGGTGTCGTGCTAAATAAACTTCTTTATCCAAATACTTCTATCATGTGGCCTATACCAATAAAATATGAAATATGTGATACTCAGAGAAGCTCGCTACAAAAGGAGCCGTAGACAGAAGAATAAACCTGAAATTCCCACCTCGAAACCTGAAGAAGAATGCCCCAAAGCCCACACTCTTTGCTGGAGTGGAAGAATTCTTGCAGGGTCTGTGAAAACAGGGTCTGACAAATCAGATGTCCCAGGGTCTTAGGGCAGCAGCCCGGGGTCTTAGGGCAGCAGTTTCATGGATAACATTTAAATTGCTGCCATGTGTGTTCCCTTGCTTGGGATCCGTCATCATGATTGGTGTATTATAATTTCCCCTGACTAAATTGCTCTGTCCCTTTTGAATTTTCCCCAAAGAACACAATTTACTAGCAAAGAGCTTGCCCTTCTGGCTTCTAATTTTTTCAATATTCATTATAACATGAAGAACAAAATACAATACACATTCAGAGATTCTTGGGTTTGACTATTAGCAGGCATCTGATCCAATGAAAAGCTCATTTATCATATATTTTTCTGCATGTCAATTCATTTTTACATTAATTTCCAAGTTCCAGTTTGGGGACAATAAAATTCTCAGTACCAATGAAGAAAGCATTTGGAGTGAAACACAAGATAAAACTGTTATATTTCAGATATCGGAAGATCTCCTTTTAAAAAGTGAAAAAAAAAAAAAACTTTAAAACCAAGTACGTTTAAGATATATTTGACGTACAGCATGGGAAGAGTATGGTAACATTTAAATCTCCACTCTAGAGTCTATCTTTCTTCTCACCTCATGAAAACACTGAAGGACTGGTGGTGTGGTTTATAACAGTTGACACTTAATCCTACTTTAGTTTGTACCAGTAGATTCTGGGTTTCATCACAGTTTCCTCTACTGGATTATCAACGGGTTGAACACAGTGTGTTTTCATACTTTAGAATTGTAAATGAAAGACTTATGATAAAAGAACAATTTGAAAGGTGTAAGATACCAGCCCTTTTAGGAACACCTATATATATATATATATATATATATATATATATATATATATATATATATATATATATGCAGTGATTCAGAGTCAATTTTCTGGGCTGTAGTACTTAACCAAATGCAAATACACAGCATGAAAAAATTAACCCTTCAAATTATAGGCACAGTAGATGAATGAGAATTCCAGGTCAATGGTATAGATCAGATCTTTAAGAAGGTCATAGAAGAAAACTTCCACAAATTAAAGAAAGACAAACCTATACAGATGCAAGATGCATACATAACACCAGATCAACAAGATCAGAAAGAAAATCCAGACAGCATATCATAAAACGTTGTGTATACATAACAAAGAAAGTATTTTGAAAGGGGCAAGAGAAAAAAATGTAAGTCACATTATAAAGGAAAATCCATGAGAATAGCAGCTGATTTCTCAAGAGAAGTTTTGAAAACCAGAATAGCCTAGAGTCCCAAAAGACTATGACAACCAGCCTAGACTAATAAATCCATCAAAACTACCCACCTTAATTAAAAGAGAAAGAACAGCTTCATACAATATAAACAGCCTTTAAAATGTTAAATCCAACAATCCCCCCAAAATACAAAAGGTAGTATTTGGGGCCAAAGAAACTGTGGGCAGAAATACGAAGCCACTGAAAACGTAGACAACATAAGGAAAAATTAACAAAAACCATAGTTGCACAACTGATGCACATACTTCAATAATAACTAAATATCAGTGACCTTACTTCTCCAATCAGAAGACACAGGCTGACTGAATAAATCAGTAAACAAAACCCATCTGTCTGATATCTCCAAGAGACTCATCTAAACTTTAAAGATAAACATCACCTTAAAGTAAAAGGATAAATAAAAATACTCCAATATTCACCCATGGTGAAGAGGTCAAGTTGGTGCCTATTTAGAGCCTCACCTCCTACCAACTGGTTTCCACAGTAGAACTGGAAGGTACCCTGAAGGCTACCAGATGGGAAAGGTAAGCAGTAGCTCAGCTGCAAACTGAGATCTAAAACAGTCACCTGCCTGCATGTCAGGCTGTGGCAACAGCGGTGCAGGTGTTGTCGGGGTAACCAGTCATGCTCTGTGTGGATTCACGTCCCATTTCAGAAGATGGAACGTATGGTTGGCATTGCTCAAGTAACACAGAACCTGAGATTAGACGGGCCATAAGTCTAGGGGAAACCCAAATGCAACTGTTCTGCTAAAGGGACAAAGCAATAAAATGACTCCTAATGACATTGTGCTGTATCCATAGATCAGTGTCTCAGTCAATCATCAGAGCAAGTTTCTCTTTCAGTAGACATCACAGAGAAACCCAGAACTGGAGAGTGTGTAGAGCGAGGGCTTTGGAATAGTCGGTCCTAATGAGATGTCTTCACCAATCCCCAACCCTCAGGGCTCAAGGAGTTATGGGGAAGAGGTAGGAACAATTCTGAAAGCCAGAGGTAATGGAGGACACCAAGGAAATAGTGTCTGGAAGACACAACAGGACTGATGCACACATGAACTCAGAGAGACTGTGGCCATGTGCACAGGGCTTGCACAGGTCTAAACCAGATGGGGACCCAGCACTGAGATGGGAAACTGATCTGAACATAAATAAATAAATAGATAAATAAATAACAAAGAATCATCAGAATGAAAGGCATCATATATCAAAGTGACTTAACAGAGATCTGCATGATATTCCAGGAAAATATCAAATATCTTCAGCAGCACATTGAAGCTCTTCTAAAATATACCACATCCTTGGACACAAATCTTTACGAATTGAAAAAGGATTGAAATGGCCACTTGTATGCTATCTGACTACAACACAATCAAACTTAAAACTAACAGCAAACAATTTCTACTAAATTAACAAATTACTGAAGATTAAACAAGTCATTACTGAATGATGACTCGGTCAAAAAAAAAAAAAGATAAAAAAAAAGAGCAAAAAAAGTATTAGAATTAAAAGAAAATGAAGACACAACACAACAAAATCTCTGGTACACATTAAACACAGTCCTGTTGAAGAAATGTTTAGCTCTAAGTGCCTACATTTAAAAAGAATAAAAAGGCAGGTGGTGGTTGCTCATGTCTCTAATCCCAGCACTTGAGAGGCAAAGGCAGGTGAATGTCTAAGTTCAAATTCATTAATGACTTAATGATGTAACTCAAAAACAAGAACAAACAAATCCAAATGGAGCCAACAGCAAAAAGTAATAAAAGCAATAAAAATTAGTGAAGTAAAAACAAAGAAAATAATACAAAGAACAACAAATAAAAAACTTGGTTCCTTGAAAAGATAAACAAACTGACAGATCCTTAGCCCAACTAAGCAAATGAAAGAGAGGACCCAAATTCACAGAATCAGAAATGAACAGAGAAACATTACATCAGACACCGAAGAAATTCAGAGCATTACAAAGAAATAAAGACAATAAAACAAAAGCAAGCAAAGGAACAAAGCCCTCTGAATTCATAAGCTGGAAAGCCAGAAGGAAAAGAGTAAATTTCTAGATTGAGCTGAATTACTAAGCTTAAACCAAGAAGTCTATAGCCTAAACAGAGCCATAACAAATGAGGAGACTCAAAGAGTAATGAAGAGCCTTCTGTCTAAAAAGAAATGTAAGGTCCTGATGATTCATGGCAGAACTCTACCAGACATCCAAAGACCCATAGCCAAGCTGTAACTATTCAAAACTGCCACCACCACCACCAACAGCAACAACAAACAAACAAACAAACAAACAAAACAAACAAAACGGGAAGACAGAGGCAGAGCACCCTCAGACTCCTCCACCAAAGCCGAACTCTCACGCCAAAGCTGAGTAAAGACGCAGCAACGATAAGAAAAAGGAAACCGCAGGCCAACGTTCCTGATGAACACAGAATCAAAAGTGTCCAATAAGATACTTGCAAGCAGAATACTGTCATACACAAAAAGAGTATCCACCATGACTAAGTTGGCTTTATTCCTGAAATTCAGGGATGGTTCAATACAGAAGAACCGATAAATATAATAAGTCATGTACGTGGACTTGAAGACAAAATTTGTGGGTCTGCACATGGGGGCACTAGTTCCTCATCGCCACCGGGGTTCCAGGCTTGCGGACACAGACAGGAGAGGCAGAACTCAGCCCAAGATGGGGGGGGGGGTGTCTCAGCCCGGGTGAGAAAGGACACAGGCTGGAGCTGAAGCTGTGGTTCCCACACTCCTGTGGACCCAGACAGAACGGGGAACCCTGAGGAGTTAAGGGGCAGGAGCAGGTCCTGTGATGAGCAGGTCCTGTGATGAGTGGTGGAGGAGAGAGAGAATCAGGCTTAGCTCAGGGTGAGCTCCAGGAGCAAGGAGGGTTCTGCATGAGACTTAGGTGGCACAGCTCGGTAATGAAGATGTGCCCCATGGAGGTCCTTGAGGAAGGAGACAGTCTTTGCTTACCCAAACTGTTTGTTCATGGTAGAAAATGGATGCAAATGACTTACTCGGGGTGGACCAGAGATAAATACCTTTTTGTAGGAAGGAATGTGAGAGAAGGGAAGCTTATTGGCTAAATCCTCAGGGCTCATCTAGATACCGCTCTAGCATGGAGAAATCTGGGCTCTATGCTATGTGACCAGTTGTTATGGTGCTCTTAGTGGAGTGTCGTGGTCACATCCTCCAGAACTGGAATCTGGTGGGGAGCAGATTCAAATGCCTACCATTCTCAGTTAGGAGAATTTCTGGGGTTTCTTAATCTGCTCGACCTTGCCAGTTTTTCTGTCTGTTGACACGGTTCCACTTGCCCCACAAAAGTCATATAGTTGTATCAATGGAAGCAGAAAAAGTGTTTGACCAAGTCTAATATGACTTTCATAATCAACGTCCTAGAGAATGTAAGGCTAGAGGAAACATACCTTAACATGACAAAAGATATGTATTAGAAACCCACATATGTGTGTTTGTGTGTATGTGTGTGTACATGCAACAACAATCAATGGAAAAGATGCCATGAAATTAAAAGAGAACAAGGAAGCGTTTATGTGAGAGTTTGGAAGGAGGAAAGGACAATGATTTGATTTGATTATAATCTAAAAGGAAAAAGATGAGGTTTTTTTGTCCTTCTCCACCCCTTGCTCTGGCTTTCCTCACTCTGGCCCCGCTCACTCCAGTACTGCTCGCTCCGGCCTATAGGTATTATTATTATTATTATTATCAATTATTATTATTATCATCTCATTACAGATGGCTGTGAGCCACCATGTGGTTATTGGGATTTGTACTCATGACCTCTAAAAGAGCAGTCAGTGTTCTTAACCGCTGAGTGATCTCGCTAGCCCTGAAAAAAGATGTTTTTTTAAAAGGACAGCTTGAACTCTCACTTTTACTGGTAGTAAGTTTCTGTGAAGGTGATACCATCCATCATTGTTCTCCTCAAGGGAGTTTAACTCCATGAGATGTGTACTTTGGACAATAAGTACCATATAAAGTGTTTATTCTTATACTCGCATTTATAAATGAAGACTCAGGTTGGAATATGCAATAAAGGTAAGAATATAGAGCTAGGCATGTTAGTGGTATGGGTAGATTTTTTGTGAACTTGACACATGCTAGATTCATTTGGGAAGAGAGAATCTCATTGAGAAAATGTCTCCATCAAGTTGTCTGGTAGGCAAGCCTGTGGACGCATTTTCTTAATTAATGATTTATGTGGAGGGCTCAGCCCACTCTGAGCAGTGTCCTTGGAGGCATAAGGAAGATGGCTGGATATGAACCAGGAAAGCAAGCCGTTAAATAGCTTCTACCCGTGCTCCCACCTCTGCCCAGCTTGTCTCCCAGACCTGGTTTCCCTCTATGACTGACAATGAAACACTGTCTTCTCCAAGGTGGTTTGGGCCAGTGTTTTATTAGAGCAATAGAAACCTAAATAGAACAGGAGAGTGCGCTTGAAATCCAAGCACTGCTGAGGCGAAGACTGGATGACTGCCAATTCAAAACCATCCAGGGCTGTATATCATGAGCTTGCATCAACCAAACAAAAAACCCACCATAGAACACACTGTTGTCCCAAACCAGCTGCATTTGGATCTTTAATATTTGAGGATGTATAAGAGAAAGAACCACTGCATTACTCAAGATGGAGAAAGACTGTACTATATACTGATATGTTTTATTATTTTACTATATTATATTGAAATATTAAAATTAAATCATGGTTAAACCATTACTACACAGCAATGACCTTGCTAGAAACAAATGCCAGTCATATATGCAAAAGCCCACCTGCTCTAATAATCCCACTGTGCTTCTGTGTCTCCCTGAAACTCTCTGTGTTGATGAAGATGGTTTTTAATGAAGCAAGGTTGAGGGTTATTGATCTATAAAAGTCTTTATGATTCAGCTGCTGTGGAATTCTCTACAATACTCCAGCCTCAGCGGGATGTTTTTCCAGTGATGCCAAGTTGATTCTTGGAAATTTACATGCTGCTCTCTGTTTGACAGAAAATTGGTGTGCAAATCCCTCATGTGACACACAGACGGGGCTTTTACAATAACAAGCTGTATACCTTAATGACCAATTTGTCTTTTTGCTTTATTTTTTCTGAAAAGTGGCCTTACTCGCCACAGAGGCCATTCTAAGGAGACAGCATTTTGTTCTCCATGAGCTACCACACCCATTCTCTGGGTTTCCCATTCCATCCCACAACACCTGTTGCCTCGTGCTCTTTCCTTGAAGCAATTTGCTTTTGATGTGTTTCTTTCTAGAAAAACAAACGTATCTTAAAGGGTGTCATGCAAGGCCGAACTCCAAAGCTTGTTTGAAACCCGACCCCTCCACTGGGTTTGTTCTTGACTTTGTGACACTGAGCGAGTGTCAATCTCCTTGTTCCTTAGACACAAAGTTCTGCCCTAGTCACTACTGTGCTTCTGGAGAGACACCATGACCGACCACAGCAGCTCTTATAAAAGAAAACATTTCATTAGGACTGGCTTACAGTTGAGAGGTATGCTCCATGATTGTCATGGCAGGAAACATGGTAGTGCACAAACAGACATGGTGCTGGTTTTATATCCATAGACTGAGAGCTCTATATCCATAGACACAAGCAAAAGAAGAGAGTGGCCCTGGCCCAGGCATGGGCCTTGGAAAACTCAAAGTCCATTCACAGTGGACTTTTTACCTCCCCCTACAAGGCCACACCTCCTAATCCTTCTCAAGTAATGCTACTCCCTGGTGACAAAGGAGGGGGCCCTGGGGACATTCTTATTCAAATCACCAACTATCCTATAGGATTGTTGTGAAAGTAAGCTGAATTAGGAATGCTAAAAGCTCCTCCCCCTCCTTCTCTTCCTCATCCTCCTCTTCCTCTTGTTCTTCCTCTCCTTCTTCTTCCTTTACCTTCTTTGTTTCTTGGATTTCATTTTGAAACAGGGTTTTATTGTAGCCCAGGCCAGTCTGAAACTCACTATATACCTGAGGCTAGCCTTGAACTTCTGAGCTTCTCCTCCACCTCTCAAATGCTGGGAATATAGGCATGTACCACTACACCAAACAAGGAAGTTCTTGTACACCATGAAGTTTGTTAACTTCACAATAAATATGAGTGGTCAGAATTATGCACCTATACACAGATTATGAAATTACGAATGATGTTTGAATACTCTCTGGCAAGAAACAGTGGCACAAGCTTTCAATATCAATTGCAAATTGCACAGCAGCATTCAAGTATAGATCTACTCCCCTGTCTTGTTAAGTAATACACTGAAATCCAGAGAGATTATGTACTGAACACACCCAGTCAACAAGAATCTGAGCTTTGACTTGACTTGAGAAACATGGGCTGCGGAGACTTTGTAACAGACTTTCAAAGGTCTATCCATGGATGCATGCGGCATTCACACTGTTCTACAAATGTCTTGGATTCTTAAAGGACATGATGTAGTCGTTAATGAATAACAGAACTGGGATTGGAGAGATGGTTCAACAGTTTAGGTCACTTGTTGCAACCATCCGTAACTCATTTCAGGGGATCCAATGCTCTCTTCTGACCTCCTCAAGTTCCAGGGGCACATATGGTGTACATACATACAGGCAAGCAAATATGCATATGCATAAATTAAATCAATATAAAAGTCTTTTCTAAAACAGAATAACATACTTTCTTCTAAATGGCAGACATGGTATCTCTTATTCTAATTGTGGGTTATCTTAATAAATTCACATGGTTTGCTTCCAGTGCATACAGAACTAAGACAGTACATGGACCATAAAACTGTCTTTGGTCCAGGGAGACTCATGGATCAGTGAGGTTAGGATAAACTTTCCCTGCTGCTGGGGCTCCTAATATGTTGCTCCTTCAACCCACAGATGCCATCCTTCCCATGCCTTTTCATGGGGTTGTTCTTCATTGCTAAGTTTCTCCTTTCAGAAGAACTTCACCTGAACAGCTTGTACAAATCATACAATAACCTCTCTGGTTCCTTGTATCTCTACCCTCTTTATATTGCCTGGAAAGTTCTTTCAATAACTTTCAGTTCTTTCACTTTAACAATGTGTTTTCTTGTTTGCTGAGATAATAACAGTGCTTATTTGTGGGATATCAAGAGAATATGAAGTGGCAATAGATAGATAGATAGATAGATAGATAGATAGATAGATAGATAGATAGATAGATAGATGATATAGATATAGATAGAGATGGTTCACAGATGATACAGATAGATGGATAGTAGCCTGTTTAAACATTGCCTCACACATACTCAGCTCTACATCATCAATAGCAACTGTTCATTTATTTTCACCGTTCTTAAAGCTTCAGATATTTGAGTCAAACTAAATAGCTTTCTCCACTCAACTGAGAATCTGAAAGATTGCTTAAGAAAATGGTATAAAAGCTCTGTAGTGGTGGCATACACCTTTAATCACAGCAGAGGAGGCAGAGGCAGGTGGATTTCTGAGTCCAGCCTGGTCTACAGAGAGTTCCAGGACAGCCAGGGCTACACA
>NC_034598.1:51126198-51145539 GCF_900095145.1 Mus pahari | reverse complement strand
AAAAAAAAAAAAAAGAAAAAAGAAAACTAGAAAAGTGGTATAAAGCATCAATACCAGACACTGAGAACCTGCTTAGCATTAATAAGGTTCTGAATCTAAGCCCTAGCACCATAAAAAAAAACCCAAGGAAAAAGTGAACAATGTTAAATGTAGTAGAATCATGAAAAACAAACAAACAAACAAACAAACAGAACTGTTCACAGATTCCCCATGGACACCTATGGAGGCCCATCTCCCAGGGGATTCTACATACTAACACCACCACCCATCACTTGCACATGTGCCTGAGGTGGGTTCCATGAAGCACCTGTAGTAGGCCACATGAACACAGGCCTATAATTCCTTCTAACAGCATGTGACAACCCAAAAATGTTTTGAAACAACCTAAAACTCCACTGATACAATCAACACCATGGAGGGCGGTATTCTAAATGTGCAGGAAACACAACAGTACAAAAGTCTCTGGCCATGAGGTCTAGGGACATGTCCGAATCCAGGTTAGACCTTGCCCATCTAGAGGGTTCCAGCTAATAAAATAATGTAGCATGTGTATATGTTACTTACTTTTTTCCAATAATTGTGATTTTTAAGGTAATATCAATGAGCTAAAATTTAGGAGTATATCTTATTGAACCCACTAGATCCAAAATATTGTCTGCTCAAAAAATAACCGATAGAAACAAATTAATACACATTCCCCAGTCTTTGCCCTGTACCACCATTACTACCTATTACATACCCTATACTCAAAGGATTCTGATGTTAAATTTTCAGTATTCATTCATGACCTGTATTTTGATTTGCAAACTTTATAGCTAGAAAAAAAATAGGTCCTCAAGCTGGAGTTGTTCCAGACATATGTAAATTTTCCAATAGTTTAATAGAATATCTGCTTTTAAATTGGAGTAGAGATTAATTAGAATTAAAAGCAATTGTTTCTGCTCCTCGGTCGCACAGGTCGAGTTCTGAGGGCTGCAGAGCCCTGTGTGGCTAATGGCTCCCATACGGATCAGCTCAGAAACTAAAACCAGAAATCTGAGGGAGGGACTCTGGTAACCTAGTGGGAAGAAATTGCTTGCAAGACTGAATATCCTTAAGTTTAGGATGCTGCTCCCAAGCCATGGAGTTCTGTCATTTATTTCATCTTATGTGGGCTATTGCCACTACACTCGTCATCAACACTAACAAAATTCTACCTCAGACAAGGGCCAAAATTATCTTTGATAATTATTTTCTGATCTTTACAATGCCTTCTGGACTATGTTGAACAGTGATCTGTAACTGATCAAGGGATTGATTAGCTAATTACAGTGGAAACCTTTAAAACACATTTGAGTATTGAGAAGCTGCCAATGATTCAGATATCAGTGACTCGGAGTCTTGAGCTCAGTATTGTAACCGTCCCAGGAAGTGAGGAAACTGTCTAGGCAGAGAGAATAAGACACACATACTCAGGACAAGCGAAGCCAACGGAGAGTAAAGGAAGCCAGGAATGGGCACTGTTGAGACAATATGGATGATTCAAGACGGGATATGTCTCAGGGCATAACCTACAGTGCTGAGAATCAGTTCCCAGCATGGTGTCGTCATAGGAGAGAGAGGCCTTTGTATCTCTATAAAAATAATAATAATAGAAGTGAGTGACTTAAAGCAGTACTCAAAGAAAATTGATCCTGGCTGCTCAGGACAGGCAAAACAGAGTGACACCTCATTCACACTTCTGAAAGTGGGTGGAAAGGGGAAGGTCAGAAGACCTTTCAGGATTGTTATTTCAAGGCCAGTCTGCGCCACACAGGGAGATTTGTTCCAAAACACCCCAAAATAAAAATTTTAAAAACCAGTAACATAGAAAGAGAAGCATGGGAGTTAATCCCACAAACGCTGATCGTATGATCATAGAATGTGAGACTATATGCTTGAACTTCTTCACAAGGTTTCCTACATGACTAAACTCCAGCCCAGAGGATATCACAAACATTGTGATATCATGAGTCTGGCCCCAAACATTGTGGAGTAACTTACACAGCTTCAGGTATGGTTTAGTGCCTGAAGTAACTTCTGAAAGAAATTAAACCTTGTTTAAATGCGATTTCTCATGTATGGATAGCTCTTTCCAGCAGAGAAGGGGGTGGTGTAGCTCTGAGACCCCCTCCAATGTGAATACTGTTTGACAGTCTGCAAATAATTTCACAGTGAGATGGGCTGGGTTTGTAAAGCCAATGATTTCCATAGAAGCCACTTTCAGAAATCCAAACAGGTATGATGGACTGTGTATGGACAGAATGGTTTTCTGAACCATTCTGCCCAGCAGAGTTGAGAAATGACAAGAAAGATCTCTTATCTGGGTTTGATCATTATACATTTTTAAACTTAAACCTACTATTGAATCTAATTTGCTTTGCTAAGAGTAGTTACTGCTTCGTAGTGCATAGCTACAGTGGTGTCACTAAACTCTATTGGTAGAGATGGCGAGTTGCCATGATTCGAGGAGGCTAGCAGAATACCACCAGACTTTGGATTGCCACAGCATGCCCACGACTCCTGTTCATGCTTTCACTGATCAAGGCCTCTCTAATAATACTCTCAATCAGAGGGTCTCAACCTGGGGTTGCAACTCCTTTGGTGGTCAAACAACCCTTTGACAACTACGGAGGTTGCCTAAGACCAGCAGAAAACACAGATACTTACATTGTGATCCATAACAGTAGCAAAATTATAGTTATGAAGTAGCAAGGAAAATAAGTTTATGGGTGGGGGTCACTAAAACATGAGGAGCCCTGGTAAAGTACCACAGCTCTGGGAAGGTTAAGAACCACATTCCTCCAGCCCTCTGAATCTGAGCTTGCTGTCTCTGTGCATCAGTCTTCCTCACTCTCAGAGAAGCCAAGCCTTCTTAAACATGTGAGCTACTCCCCTCCTTTCTTTTAAACTTGATGATTGATAATGTCTGTACAAGATCAGAATGCATGGAGACTTTAAATCTTCACTTGCAAGGGATTCTAGGTAGCAGCCCGTTGGCAATTGCAAATAAAAATGGAGGCCACTGGGTTTCTTTATGTTCTCCAATAAGATGTCCTGGTGAAACATTTTCCTCATTTGCATCTGGAAATAAGTGAACCCGCATGGTAACGTGTACCTTTCAATATAATTTTTCTGCATAATACCTATGAAATGACCGAATGACACACAGTAACACGGGGTAAAGTCAGGCACCGCCAAAGCCAGTGTGATGGAAGTTCTCAAGGACATCACAGTCAACCATGATAAACATATTAAATACGGATTTGTCTCCTAGTCCGTTACAATCAGCACAAACAAATGAGGACGCGGAGTTGAAAGCCATCCGTATGTCCTAGAGAATCAGTGAAAGTCTTTTCAAAGAAAGGGAAAACCTGAGCTGGAATTTACAGCTCTAGTTAAGGACTTTGATTCACAGGTAACCAAGGGAAGAGCAAAGGAGGTGGGCGGAGCCAGGCAGGGACCCACCGGGCCTGAAACAGGAGAGAGCTATAAGTGTTGGAGTGTCCCCAGGAGGTCTCTGCTGGCCAAATACAACTGGGGTACGGAAATGGAGAGAATGACACTTAAAATCCTTCCCCAGCCCCCTGAGGGAATATTCTCTTCGAAGTATGAAGAAAGTAACTAAAATAGAGGAAGTAAAATGTTCTGAAAGAACCTGAAACGAATTTACATCTAACCCCAGTGGATCTAGTTTAAAAAGTAACCTTACTTCCTTCTTGGTCTCAAAATATCCAATTACCAGGGTTCCTTGAGAAAAATTTGCATGTCTTTTTCTTCTTTAATATATAGATATTAAGATACTTTGTAACTCTGACAATGGTTGTTAACAAGTCAAATTTTCTTTTGGTTTAAATGTTATTAAAGATGCTCAAAGAGAACACTGAGACAATTTTTATGCCTTTTTTTTAAATAACAAAATAGCAGCACAAAAGTAGACTTACAGTGTGTGTGTGTGTGTGTGTGTGTGTCCCAGTTAGATTCCTGTACACTCTTTTCTTCCTCTTAAATAAAGGGGGGGGGCGGGTTATGAGGGTCTCCTTTTTCCAGATGAGGATCTTAGGTCACAGATAGGTGCAGTGTCATGCTCAGTGCCACAGGGCAAAAAGTGGCAGAATGAGGGTTCGGGCCTAGGCAACCTGGTTCAGCATCCATTTGCTTATATGCTATGCCCCACCATTCCTAACATGGAAATGGAAATAGCAACATGCCTAACTTCTAATGGCATGTGAGTCAAATGCCTATCAGCCATGCCAGTCAAATGCCATGTGAGACCAAATCTCACATTTGTCTCAGAGTCTAATACCAATTTGGTTGGTAAAGGTGGTAACGGCAATGAGAAAGGAAGCTGTTTTAAGTGACTCTGAGGAAACTCTGGAAATAACTCATCTCCATCTCAGAAAGCATTTTCTTTGTGTCACCATGTTATTCCAATAGGTAAATAAAAACTAACTAGTTCAGCCATTCAAGGCTAGCATCCCTTGGTTTGACCAGATGGCTCAGTTGGTAGAGGCTTGCTGCACCAGCTGATGATCTGAGGTCAAGCCTGTGACACCCAAAGTGGAAGCAGAGAATAAACTGAGGCAAGTTGTTCTCTGACCTACACACATGTGAACACACACACATATATACATGCACACAGGCACACAATACACATGCATGTGTACACATGCATACACACACATGCATACACACATACATACCATGCATATACACATATACACATACATGTACATATACACATGCATACACACATACAAATATACATACACATACACACATGCACATGCATGCACACACATATGGACATGTATGCATGCATGCATGCATGCACATATACATGTATACATAACTACATATATACATGCATACATTCACATACACATATACACATATACATAAATATACACACATGCATACAGACATACACAGACACACAGACACATGTACACATATATATTCATGTACACATTCACACACATTCACACAAAAACATACATATACACACATGCATAGACACATACATGTACACACATGTATACACACATTCACATGTGTACATTCACATACACAAATTCATACACATACATACACACACATATACAAGCACTCCTATGACACACTAAAATATAAATGTAACTTTTTAAATCACTTAAAGAACTGGTGTCCCTAGGATGACACAGGCTGAGAAGCCTCCCCCTGTTCAAGCAGATGCTGACAGCAGCCCATGCACTGATAAAAGCCAGATGGCTAGAAGATTGATTTCTCTGCTCTGAAAGAGAAAATACTTCCATGCAGCTCCAGGCTTGGGCTCCAGCCAGCTCTATTTCTGGCAAGGCCCTTTGCGTGTGTCTGTACATGTAGCATGTTGTATGCACACAATCACAGTGTAGTACTCATCCAAAGGACAAATGGAGCTTATGCAGAGTAATTGAGTAACAATTTATCTTCTGTCTTGTGCAAGTGGCTTTTTTGCTTCCATGTGGTCTCCTGCCTGTCCCACTTTTGGTGATGTAGGAATAATTCAGTGTTACACAGACATACCCAAGAAATGTATTTTTACTTCTGAAACACAGAAATAAATTTGAGTCGTCCACCAGCCTTTTGTTAGAAGGAATGTGACCTCCGTTTTGGTAAAAAGAAGGAAAACAGATCAACTGTGAGCTGCTTTCAAACATCCTACCAGTAAAATTTAAAAGATAACTTATTGAAGTAAGGAGAATGCTGTTGATTTTGCCAGTGAAGACACCAGTTAATTTCCAGACTCAGTAGTGTGCTCAGATGCAAAAGAAGCTAAGGCAGAAATCAAAAGAAGCACTTGTTGATTTTGCTTTCTCTGCTCTGAGATAGTTCAATCCTGCCACCAAGCCTGAGGACCTGGGTTTGTTCCACCACTAGACCCCACACTGTAGGAGAAAAATGGACTCCCGAGAGCTACTCTAGCTTTTATTTCCTCCCTTGGTAAGTAAAGATCAAGAGGCCTCATAGAATTATTGCAGAGACAGCAATAAAATAACAAATATAATAATAAACACTGGAGATAGGCTATAGACTGCTCATTATTTTTAAAACCCTTTAAATATTAATGCTATATAAAATCTATCACTGTCTCATAGTTGTAACATAAAAGATATTCTATTTACTCTGTAAGAATTCCACTAGTACTGTATGAAAGCAGATGATAGATCCCTTTTCTGGAGAGAAAACATGGCTTTACTAAAACATGCCCTTCAAGTATGAAAAGTGAAGATAAAGTTTGGAGTGTGAATGGCAGAGATGTGGGGATGGTGAGTAAGACTGGGACAGTGAGTGTGAATAGTGGAGACTGGGATGGTGAGTGTCAGTGTGAACAGCAGAGATGCAGGGAAGGTGAGTGGGAACATGGTGGAAAGGCAGCAAAGGAGTCTAACCCTCACAGCAGGTTTACACACTGGGAGGCCATCTACACAGAGCCAGCAGCTGTGGCAGCCCATCATGTTGATTTAATTAAGCTTTGAAGATGTGTTCTGTGATCTCCATGTTGTAGAATTGTGGAAGTTTACTCAGATGAAGGGCAAAACGCAGCTACACATGCTGTTGGAAGCCAACACAATTGGAACTCATTAAAAAAAAAAAATACAGAAAGAATGAAAGGCCTGAGTATTCTTCCTGTGAAAGCCAGTCATGTCCTTTCTGCCCCTCCGTGGTTCTGAAACAAAGGACCCCATAGGCTGCAGCAATTAGTGCGTGGGATTGGCTTTCACTGCCAGAGAAACTGGCTAAGACCAATTTGTCATGAGGATTATTTAACCAAATCTCTCTAGATAGCTCAGGTATTACCATATTCATCAATTAGAACTGTTGGTCATTGTTTCTTAAAGTATGAGCTTGGGACCATTAAAAAATTATAAACAACACAGCCAGAGAGAACATTTGTCTTTCTGCCCAGAACTAACTTATCTATCACCAGTAGTTAAGAGCACTTATTTTGGCAGAGGACCAAGATTCGATTCTCAGCACCCACACAGCAAGTCATAGTTGTCCAGAGTGACTTGATTTTCATAAGGATCTGTTTGCCTTCTTCTGACCTTTGTATGTACCAAGCACACGGTACATGGACATACATGTGAGGAAAACACTCCTGTACATAAACTAAGTAAATATTTAAAAAACTTAAAACATGTATGTGCTCATGCACACACACACACACACACACACACACACAGACACACACATAATATCCTGGGAAAAATTTTTTAAGAAAAATATATTTGAAACATTACATTGTTTTATTTTCATTCAAGACTACAAATGTTTCATTTTCTTTCAAGCTATATTAAAAAAAAATCCAAAAATTCAAACAATTAGTTCTTAGAATATTAATGACAAAGATCAAAACTGTAAATTATTTTTAAAAGAATTCTAGACCATCCCAATGCCTATAAAACTTAGTAAATGATACCCTTTATTCAATAACACTTAATTTTCTAAGTTTAATTACAAACTTTTATATAAACGGAATCTTATGCTTTATTTCAGAATATGTGGTGGCTCTTCTTTGTGGCCTTATTCCATGAAATTAACACAATACCTTAGGCAGTATTTTATTGCTGTGAAGAGACACCATAACTAAGGCAACTCTTAGAAAGGAAATCTTTTCATTGGGGCTGGCTTACAGTTCAGCATTTTAGTCCATTATCACCATGGCAGGAAGCATGGAGACACAAAGACAAACACAGTGCTGGAGAAGTAATTGAGAATCCTACATCTCAGATCGGCAGGCAGCAGGAGAAGGCAGTGGGTCAGTAGGCCTAGCTTGAGTTTCTGAGATTTTGGAGCCCACCCCCAGTGACACACTTCCTCCAACAAGGCCATACCTTCAATAATGTTACTCCAGATACGTCTATGGAGGTCATTTCCATTCAGACCACCACACACGATTATGTCAAGATTCACCCATGTTCATGAATGTTCTACCACACCAATAGTTTACAACAGTGTAGGGCTGAAAAGAAGAGTTCGTAAGTATGAACATACTAGGATCCATCCATTGACCTATTTAATCTGTTAATGGACATACTGGCTGCTTCTAGTTGGCTTCCTTTGCAGATATGGCTAAAAATACAAAAACAATACAAAAGTTTCAAGTACATGTTTGGACATACGCTTTCTTGTGTGTGGGAAGATTGCTAGAGAGAGGAGGAGTATAGCGTGCAGTGATAGCTGCATGTGTTAAGTTTTCAACTGTGCCACATCGCTAGCGTTTGGTAAAATCAGTGTTTGAATGCACACTCTTCTTACAGACCCCTACAGTGACCTTGTCACATTTCTGTCAGGACTCGTGGGATGCTAAGGCTTCTTCCATGCCCCCATCTGTCCTCTGTATTATCTCCTTCGTATTCAAATGGCCCGCTTTGATTAGAAGTCCAGTGAGAAGAAATTTTTGTTTAAAATGGTACATCTAAGAATTCCCTTGAATTTAAAATTGCAAAATCTTTCTTTAAAAGATTTACAGTTATTGTGATGCATTTGACATTGTTTATCAACTTGGTGCTCATGGTGGGTGAAAGATGTTTTTGTAAAACAAACAAACAGAACCCCCCAAACAAACAAGGACTTTTGGTTTTTTGGTTTTTCCAGAGTTTGTGGCTTGGAATTTTATTTTATTTTAATCTGCAATTGCTCAAGTAGCATTCATGTATTCGGAAAAAGTAGGGGGTGTCAAACCCAGACTGTTAAAAATATTGAGCAAATACTCTAACATTCCTGAGCTACAACCATATGTGTGTGTGTATATATATATATATATATATATATATATATATATATATATATATATAATTTTACAACTACATTATCTTTGGAAATTAATTAGCCAGTGAGGTTTTTAAATTTCCTGTTCTCATCTACTGACATATGTTTATGTTGACACCCACACTATAATGACATGCCTCTTATAGCTTTGCAATAAATTTTGTGTTGCAAGATATTTGATTACATTGTGAATCCCAAGAATGTATTGTTCATTGTAAAAGCCTGTTTCTAGTTGTGATGTGGCTCAGCCCTTAGTACACGTGTTTAATCCCAAACAATGAAGGTAGTCTTCATTTGTAAAAGGCAGCAGCTATGCTTGAAAGTGATGTCTAATTGAGTGGCAGACAAAGTGATGAATCAGAGAAAGATTTGACAGAATAGGATATGGCCAACTCTCAGGAGAAGAGAGAGGGAAGCTGCTTAAGAGAAAGCAACAGAGAGAGAGGAAAGGAGGGGGCAGTGTTACCAGGAGAGTATTCCAGAGACAGGTTGAAGAGAGAACAAACTAGACACGAATGAAGACAAAATGAGCCAGAGAATGTTAAGGAGCCAGAAGATTAGAACAGATTGCCAAAGTTAGTATGAAGGTAAGCAAATCAATTCAGGAGAGTCCCAGACGGAGAAGCCAGATGGAATCAATCATTTGTGTATGTGTGTGAGGAATTTGAGCCAGAACAGCTGAGTTGAACCAGCCAGCCAGAGGTCAGAAAGAACTAGGACGGGGTGAGCTTAGTCAGCAGCAAGTCTGAGAGGCTGCAAACATTCTAAGGCTAGATACGATTATACAGGGGTAGGGGCTTCGGGATTAGGCCTAGGTTAGCAGACTGAAGCAGTAAACCTCTGAGATGACAATTACATCGGGTGAATAAAAGATGCTTCTACAATCTTGAATTAAGTAACTAAAGTCGTCCAATTATCCTTTTGAGAAATCGTTGACTAACTATAATTTCTACATACTTTTAAAATGAGTCTTTTCATCAGTTTCTATGTTTCTTAGAAAGCTAGTCTGCTAGAGTTTTGATTTGATTATACTGTATTGATAAGTCAGTTTTATTCAATCTAGCTGTCTTTCCTAAAGAACTCTGCTGGGTTGAACCACATCAGGGGCAGCGTTTGGCTTGCTCTTGGTCTGAGCGGGAAAGCCGATGAGCCTTTCAGCAGTGTGACCCCAGCTTCAGAGTCTGTGGAGATTTCTTTTACCAGCTTTATGGCAATCTCTTCTGATCGAGTTTGATGAGAATGTTTGCTGAGTTCGCATTGGATTTTCAAAAGTTGCTTTATTTTAGCATCTCTTGGGTCACAGCATATAATTTTTAGTTAACTAATAAATGACACACATTGATTTTCATGCATCAACGATGAACTAGCTTGCCTCTATCATGGGCTTGAAAGCCATCTGATAGTGAAGACAAACTATGATTAAATCTGTTTCCCAAGGGTTGGGCTATGCCCCACCTATAACCTTAATTACAAATAGATCTATACTGATTGTTGAAGAAATACCATGCCTGAAAAACATGCCTTTGTTTCAAAGGTTTATTATGACCAACTAACTTGCTATGACCACCTTGCTAGGACCATGTTGTTATGACTACCTTACAAAAATCTTTGCTTCAGGATGTTGTTATGACTAACTTTATGTTTTGCTTCTGTAATCCCAACTATTTGCCTGCAAGATAACTCATTTGGAAACCTGTGCTCCTGAGGTATAAGAACCTTATTTTCCCCATGCCTATTGCTCATTTCTCAAACCCCACCCGTTAGGGAGAGAGTGCATGTCCACAAAATTTTTTTAAAAGCTTATTTTTAATTAATTTGCTTATGATGATTTGGTATTAAAATTAAAGCAACACTTTCTTTGATAAATGCTGTTTAATCATCTTTCACTTAAAGCAATTGTCTTGATTTGATTAATTTATTTAAAAAGAGATTATGGACTGACAGTATGGCTCAGTGAACACAGGAGCTTGCCACCAAGCCTGATGATGAGAGTTCAGTTCCTGAAACCTAAGTGCCAGAAGAAGATCTGACTCCAGCAAATCAATCATCCTTGGATTTGATAGGTAGCTTCTTTCCTTGTAATGTCTGGAGTTTGAGAATTAGGTTAATAACAGCCTTGTGTTAGTCAAGGTTCTCTAGAGTCACAGAATTTATGGAAGGGCTCTATAGACTAGGGGAATTTATTGTAATGACTTACAGTCTGCGGTCCGACTAACCCAATGATGGAAAGCTGTGAATAGGAAGCCTAAGATTCTAGTAGTTGCTCTGTCTCGCTAGACTAGTTGTTTCACCTGGTCTTTTATATAAACTGGTATCCTGAAGAAGTGGGTTTCAACAAAGGTTCTGGCAAGTATGTGCAAGCAGGCAAAGAAAGAATCTTCCTTCTTCCAGTGTACTTATGTAGGGCTACAGGAGAAGGTGTGGCCCAGATTAAGGTGTGTACCCCCACGCCTGGATCCGGGACTTGCCTTTGTCCCAGGCTGGACTTAAGATCAGAGGTCTGCTTGCCCTGGTCTCCTGGGATTAAAGGTGTGTAATACCTGTCTGGACCTAAGCTTTTCATGGCCACTATGCTTAAGATCTGGATCTCAGGATCTCAGGACTTCCAGTTCTGGGTTGTAGTACATTCCAGATGTAGTCAAGCTGACATCCAGGAATACCCATCGCAAGCCTCATAGAATGAGCTGGTAAATTGATCTTCTCCTAAATTTTCTGAGTTCTGTTAAAATTTTGTTGTTTTATTCTGTAAAGTTTGTAAAAGTCAAGAAATCTGGTCATGGAGCTTTTTGTGTGAAAAGATTTTTAACCACAAATTCGATTTCTTTCTTACACAGAGGGCCATTAAAAGTTTTATTTCTTCGTCGGTTGAGTCTTGGCAGTCTGCTTCTGAGAAGGAACCCATACATTTTCTTTTAAATTCCTGAAGTTATTTCTAAACAGCTATATGTTTAATACTTGCACACGCTGCAATGACATCACCTTTTACTCTTCCTAAAGACACGTGTGCCTTCTTCCTTTCTACCATCTCTTGGGTTAGAAATTTATAAAGTTTCTTGGTGCCCACGAAGAACCAGCTCCCACCTTCACTAGTTTTCCTCCTGGTTTTCCGTTTCTAATTTCAATGTGATCTTTCTGGCTTTTGATTGGGTTTGCTTTGGTTGTTTTGGGTTGGGGTTGGGATTCAAGACTGGGTTTCTCTGTGTCGCCCTGGCTGTCCTAGAACTTGCTCTGTAGACCAGGCTGGCCTCTAATTCAGAGATGTGCCTGCCTCTGCCTCCTGAGTGGTGGGATTAAAGGTGTGTGCCACTGCTGACTGGCTTTCAACAGGATCTTTCTTCGACCTTTCTTATGTTCTTTATTTTCTGTACTTTAATTTTAATTTGTTGTTGTTGTTCTCCTCTTCCTCCTCCTCTCCCTCCTCCTCCTCCTCCTCCTCCCTCCTCCTCCTCCTCCTTCTTCTCCCTCCTCCTCCTCCTCCTCCTCCTCCTCCTTCTTCTCCTTCTGCTTCTTTTCTTGCTTCATACTGCAGCAGCATTTAGTTTTCATTGAGAACAATAATTCACTTTTAATTACTTTTGTGACCCATTAATTATTTACCAATCTGTTATTTGGTCTGTAATTATTTAAGAATTTTTCAGATTGGAGACTTGTTTGATGGCCCGGAGCACATATTTTAGCTTGCTAAGTGTTCTCTGAGAACATGAAAATAGTATTTATTTCACTGTATGGTCTGTGAATGCCCACTGTCAAGTTGGTTGACAATATTATTTAAGTCACCTCTATTCCTTTGTACTTTTTGATTCAGATGTTGAGAGGAAATATTAAAATCCTCACTACGATTATGTTTGTCGTTTTACCCTTGCAACCCTCATAGTTACTCCACTGATTTGCATTGCTCTCAGAGAAATCATTTATCAGAGACGTTTTAAAATTCCTTTTCTATGTTCTATTAGGTATGTATGGATCTATCTATCATCTATCAATCAATGTATCTATCTATGATCTAGCCATCTATCATCTGTTTATTATCTATGTATCACCTATCTATCTATGATCTGGCTATCTATCCTCTATTTATTATCTACCAGTAATCTATGTATCTATGAATCTATGTATGTATGTATGTATGTATGTATGTATGTATCTATCTATCTAAGATCTATCTATCTATCTATCTATCTATCTATCTATCTATCTAAGATCTATCTATCTATCTATCTATCCATCTATCCATTCGCCTGTCCATCCACCCATCCACCATCGGCATGCATGTCTAGCTCACTTCAGCTCTCCTCAGGGTAACATGCCTTGTTGTGGTTGTTTCCATGGTTTGTGTTCCAGTATTTATTATCTTTTGTGGTCAGTTAGAGCTTTCACCTGCTCAGGAAATGTCTTTGTCTCTCTCTCAATACTCACTGTGTGTGTGTGTATGTGTGTGTGTGTGTGTGTGTGTGTGTGTGTGTTTATCTTTGGCTTCAGGTTTACAAATTTTTCCTCTGAAAAATCTAATCTTCAAATTATATTACATTTATTATTTTATTTTTAGAATTGTATATTTTACTTTTTCTTTTTTTTTCTTTTTTCCTTTTTTTTTTCTTTTTGATTTTTTTTTTCTGTATAGCCCTGGCTGTCCTGGAACTCACTTTGAAGACCAGGCTGCTTGGACTCAGAAATCAGCCTGCCTCTGCCTCCCAAGTGCTGGGATTAAAGGTGTACGCCACCACGCCTGGCATATATTTTATTTTCTATGTGACAAAAAAGTTGGGCAGGTAAACCAAACAGCAAAACAGTAGAAGGGTGTGTACTGTGGTTTTCCACAGTAGAGGTTCAGTCTGTATAATGATGCGTTTTCTAAGTCTGCCCTAAACTTTTCAAGCATATGCAATATAATTGCAGTAGCTCTCTCAATGTCTTCTCTGCTAATTCTTGGTTGCTTTACAGTAATTAATTTTTCTCCTCATTATTGATAATATGTATCTGTGTCTTTGCATGCCTGGCAACATTTGATTGATTCCAGGGACTACAAATTTTATCAAGTCAGGCACAGAATTTAGCTTTTTGTAGGAATTTGAATGCTTTGTTCTGGGGTACAATTAAGTTCCATGAAAAGCAATTGTTCTTTCTCAGCCTTTCTATTTAAAGTGCTCTAGTGAGGGCAGAAGCACATTTTACCTAAGGCTCATATTCTTCACTAATAATAAAGAAACATGTTTCTGAAGTTCTTTTTTACCCAGTGCCTATGAGTTATGATGCCTTTAGGTCTAGTAGGAACTGATGATTCTTCCCTCACTGCGTGTGTGTGTGTGTGTGTGTGTGTGTGAATGTGTGTGCATATGTGTGTATGTATGACAGTGTGTGTGAGTGTAAGGTGTGTGTGCTGCATGTGCATGTGTTCATGTGTGTGTGCGCCTGTGTGTGAGTATGAGAGTAGAAGGTGTGAGTGTGCATGTGTGTGAATGTGTGTGCATATGTGTGAATGTAAGAATGTAAGGTGTGCGTGAGTTTGTGTGCATGTGTGTGTGCAAGTATGTTAGAATGTGAATGTGTTTGTGTGTGTACATGTGTATAAGTGTGTGTGCTTGTATGTTAGAGAGAATGTGAATTGTGTCTGTGAGTGTGTGTGCACGTGTATGAGTGTATGCATGTATGTTAAGAGAGTATGTGAATGTGTGTCTGTGTATGTGCATGTGTATATGTGCATGCATGTGTGAGTAGTCATGAGTGTGCTCATTCAGAGCTCTGCTAAAACACTGCCACAAGCTCCTCCTCAGTCTCCAAACCTTTTCCCACCCAACCTTTGTTTCCCCAAACCCCAGCTTTTTTTAAAATCCCACCTCCACATTCTCAGCTCTGCCTCACAGGTCAGGGAATCCATGAGCCAATCCCCAGATTCTCACTAGCACACTGGGGAATCACCATCCATCACTGCTAATGCACAGTGACTTCTGATTACTACACATGGCAGGGCAATCCCAGTCTTTATTACTACATCTGGGTTGGAAGCAGCTTGAAAATTATATTTAATATGGTAATGCTTCTAAGTTTGGTTTCCAAAATACATAAATTAATTTATAAAGGTTCATAGCTTTTTATCCACAGATAGAAAATGAACCATATGTGGGAGAACAATTAAGAATGAGTTCGGAAACTCACTACAGAATTCCAGCTATCCCTTCCAAAGACTCAGTGAGTAAAATATTTGCTGTGCAAGCACAAAGAACTGAGTTTAGGTCCTAAGAACCCACAAAATGCTAGGGTTACTGGTACTAAAACCCTGTGCTATAAGGAATAGAGGCTGGTGGATCCCAGATTTCTAGTCAACCAAAATGGCAAGCTTAGATCCAGAGAAAGACCCTGTCTCAAAAAAAATAACGTGAAGAGCAATAGAGGAGGATACCATTGTCAACCTCTGACCTCCAAATGCACATGTGTATGCACAGGCATGCACACACACACAAACACACTCACACACTCACACACACTCACTCACACTCAAACTCACACACACACACTCACACATGCACACACATACTTACACATGCTCACACTCACACACACTCAAACATACTCACACACACTCAAACATACTCACACACACTCACATATTCGTGTGACCACACAAACTCAAAAAAAAAAAAAAATCCTCAGTTGTCCAATCTACTTACTGAGGACTAGGAACTAGAGGTCAAATTGGGCAAAAATGGCCTCCTTCCCAGTTCCCATTGTGCAAGTTCAGCACCCTAGTCTTGCTATGCCAAGGGCAGACTAACAGCATTCCCCACACTCTAGCTCCTGTTCCCACACAGCTCTACAGTGTTCTCTCTGCAGAAGGAAAGGCTAGTAAGGGGATTTTCATATGTATGATGTCATTAGTCACATGATTTGAAAGCTGATCACACACTTTTTTTATTATAAATGAGAGTTTCAATCTGATGTCAGATGTTAAGGAATGCTTAAAGCCAGCAATGGCTGAAAACCTCCAGTGCCTCTTTGTACACTTAAGGCCATTCAGTGGGAGAACAAAGGGAAAGGAATCTGTCTCACCTCCAGGGAAGCATGGAAGCAGAGGGCATCCTGCCTCCTTTCCAGAGGGTAGAATTTCAAAGGCTTAGGACTTGGTAGGAAGGAGTGGGGCCGGGAAGAGGTGCCAACCGATACCACTGAAGTGAATTGGCAATTTGAGAAGGTGGAGATGAGAAAACGTACTGTTTAGTTATTCACCCATCCATTTAAATTTTGATGACACATTTTATCGTTCTACTCTATATAGGATGGCTAATTTGCATAACATGGTGCTGTGAGCATGAGTGAATGAGCAGTTTTCATGCATTGCATGCACACTAACATACATGCGCATGCATGTGTTTGCATGTGGTTATATTTTTGTAGCCAGACGAGGTGCACACCCTGACGCGCAGTATTTGGATACGGTGTTGAATCTGAGGTGATATCACCCCCACAAAAATTTCCTTTCAATTTTGACAATTTTAGGTTTGAGGTTCTGTACCTCCATTTGGATTTAGTCTAGAAATCGGTGTGTCTCACTTCCTTAAGAGTAGAGCATAGTTGCCATGCAGTGTGTCTGGAGTTGTAAATGGTATCTGTAACACTAATTACCTCAGGGAGGGGGTGGTTGCTGTCCATGATGGGGTAACAGCAGCTGCAGTGTGTTTGAAACCAGAGCCCAGGGACTGGAGGGGACAGGCAGCATGCTTCATTTGCTTAGAAAACAACTCATTCGTGCAGCGGTTCCGTTAGAATATGATCTTAACCAGTTAAAGTCAAGTCGAACTCACTTGGAATCCTTCCCCGCCCCTCTAGGACAACAAGGAAACGTTCTGCTAACACACTATCGATGTCGATCATTCAGCTGAATCGTTGCTAACCAGATATCAGGGTTATGTGACTTGTATTGAACACTATAACATTTCTGAGTGTTTTGCATTTCTAAAATATCCTCCCCCCGTGCAAAGTGATAATGTTTTGTAGCTAAAATGCAAGATCAATTGACCTGAGTCAAAAAAATTTTCATAAACAAAATGACAATCCTTTTTATTGGGCAAATCCCCTGGTGGGTCTTAGAGAATTAAATACTGTAAGTCACTTAAGGCTATTTTGAATCTGTCCTCTGGAATGTAATGGGTTTTACCATATTGAGACTGCATCTGCATCACAGCGCTCCCCCTGGTTTATAATAAAGCCTAAGAATCTCTCTGATTCTAAGGGGATACACTGAGTATCTTTGTCTGTCTGTCTGCAGGTACTTATTAAACGTTGTATATACTAGTGATTCAAGGACTGTACATAGTGAGAGAGAAATCACTATGTCTTTTATGATCAGTTTCTTTATAACTACTAGATTTCTACAAAGAAAGCCATACATCTTATATAGATATTCTTTCAGCATTATGCCTGCATCTACTTACCAAGTGTTACCAAGCTTGTGTCAGGTGCCCTGTTATACTCTACCATCTAAATGGAACACTGACAACACAGTTCTCATTAGAAAAACCATCACAGACTTGGGGAGACACACATAAAATATAACAGTTAAGATGCAAATGTAGAATGCATTATAAAGCATGCAGACCATCCAAGGACCTTCTGGCTGATGTAAGCCTTGAGAAGAAAGGCAGAACGTTTCTGAAAGGGTCAGAGAAAGATGAATGATGATTGAGCTGGCCCTGAAAGAAGTAACACAATTGTACCCATGGAAAATGCAGGATGTAAAAATGATGCGGCACGGGGCTGGTGAGATGGCTCAGTAGGTAAGGGTACCCGACTGCTCTTCTGAAGGTTCGGAGTTCAAATCCCAGCAACCACATGGTGGCTCACAACCATCTGTAACAAGATCTGACGCCCTCTTCTGGAGTGTCTGAAGACAGCTACAGTGTACTTACATATAATAAATAAATAAATCTTTAAAAAAAAATGATGCGGCACTTTAAAGAGCCTATTGCTACAAAGCTATGTGGAGGGGAGGAAATAGACAAAGTACCGATTAAGTACTGTATATTGAATAGAAAAAATACAAATATATCCTTTATTCGTCCTTTAAAATGTGGAGAGGCTAAACATAACTTTGGAAAGCTGAAAGAAAATTGCTTTGTAAAATCACCCTTTGCAAATGAATGGAAAACAAGAAAGAGAAAGAAGGCAGAGAGTGAGGAGGGATGATGGCTTAGGAGAGGAGGGAGAAGAGGGATGGAGGGAGAGGAGGGGAGGAGTCAGAGGAGGAAGAGGAAGGGAGGAGGCAGAGGAGGGGAGGAGGGAGAAGAGGGGAGGGAGCAAAGGAGAAGAGGGAAGAGAGAGAGGAAAGGAATGAACTGGAGGGTGGAGGAGGGGAGGAGAAGAGAGGAGGAGAGAGCAGAAGAGAGGAGTGGTGGATGTGAAGAAAGGAAAATAAAAGAAAGGGGAAGTATGAACAATAGAATAAAAAACAAGTACAAGAGAGAAAACAGAAGAAAAATAAAGAACCGTATAACAAGAACATACCTCAGTTCTTTGAAAATTTATGAGCCTGCAGCAGATAGCCAGTGCACATCAAATGACTGATGAACTGAATCAAGAGAGAAAATCCAAGTGAGCACTGTTTTCAAAAAGAAGCCTTAAAGTTATTTGAAGAGAAGAAAAGGCACAGTGAGAACATTTTACACAAATAAAACAGTGTGTTTACACACTCCAAAATTAACACTGGAGCGAGGACAGATAAAAACTAACCAGGCAGCTGAAAGGAGACACTTTAATCCTATAAAACACAACAGAGGTGGGCAGTCTTATGTTCTAAATTACAGCTTAGGAAACATTGTTTGATACAAGAAGAAATGGAACAAAGTATAATAATACAGAAACTTAGTAATAGGGTTGATTACTGGGCTCATTTGAATTTATAGACATTGAAATTATGTTTTCATGTGCCATGAAGAACATTAATATTTATTATGAGAACCAAAGACATTAACAAAGCAAGCTGATTTTGAGTAAAGGAAAGAGTTATCAAAATGAAAAGAGAGAGAGAGAGAGAGAGAGAGAGAGAGAGAGAGAGAGAGAGAGAGAGAGCTCAAGGTCTGTGTTTCTGGCTCAGCAGGAAGGCACTTGACCTCAACCATTTGCACCCATACCTGACATCCTCATCCCCATGTCCAGAACCCACATGGTAGCAGCAAAGAGCCAAAGACAACAAGTTGTATGCTGAGCTCCATTCATGCACCTGTGTGAGGGTGAATGAATACATACATACCTGTTTAGACAAATAAATAAAACTTAATGATCATTTTTTTAAAGAAAAGAGTTGTCATACTCAAAAAGCAAAAAGTCCAAAAGGCAAATAAGAAGTAATTAATAAAACAAACAAATAAACAATAGCACAAAGAACAATGGAAATGGCCAGGTATGGTGACCCAAAAGCAAGGTGAGTTCAGGCCAGCCAAGGATAGACTGTGACAGAAAAGGAAAACCAAAACCAAAGAGAAAGAGAGAAAGAGAGAGAGGGGGAGAAGGAGGGAGAGGAAGAGGGAGAGGGAGAGGGAG
>NC_034598.1:51122259-51124759 GCF_900095145.1 Mus pahari | reverse complement strand
GCCTCTTATAAAGCTGTTTGGTTTTCTTTTATGTGAAGCTCATGGCTCAGAAAGCAATTGGGGAACAGAGTTTGATCCTAATATTATCTGTGTGTCTTCAATATCCATCACATTGCTGGACATTGTATTTAAGCACAGACTTAGTGAACTCTTTCTAGTGAATTTTGATACGTCTTTAAAAAAAAAAAAAAACCCTCTGTGTTCTTGCTCCCTTTTTGTAGTTTTGTGGGGCTCACTGGATAGACAGAGTATTCCTTTCTAGTGTAAATTAAGCAAGGAATTTCTATTTTTCTCTTTTCAAGGTAAGACGTATGCTAATTTGCCCACTAGGGTCTGTAGCTTTCAGAGTATAACAAAGAATACAGCATGCCCTAACTCCTGCCCTACTACATTCTCTCTCTCTCTCTCTCTCTCTCTCTCTCTCTCTCTCTCTCTCTCTCTCTCTCTCTCGTAGTTTTTCTTCCAGGTTTTAGCAGCTACGTGGAAATGTATCCTCATTTAGATAAAAAATGGATTCCAATAACTTTTGGGTTGTCTAGCTTTGTTTTTTTGAATTAGATCTCACGTGGTAGTCCAAGATCAACTAGACTTTACTGTGTCACCCAGGATAACCTTAAAATCACCATAACTCCCTGTCCTCATCTATCTGTTTTAACTACACCATTAAAAAAAGAACGCAATTTAGATCTTCTACACAGAATCCATAATATAAAACAGTCTCAGTAGAGAACAGCCAGTGTTGCAGCACTCGGCAAGCATGTGTGAATCCCTCATGGATCCCAAGTCCACCCATAAAACAGATGCACACATACAGATTTACAGTATATATAAGTGCATGTAAAGGCACACATATTTACACATTATTTTATATTTTAGTATTTCTATATAAATGTATTTTAATAAGATAGGCAATATATTATTTAAAATAATGGTATAATAAAATGGAACTGCCACCCAGGGGACACAATGGATAGCTGTAATATCCTTTATACGGCTTGAGATTACTCTATGAAATATAACATGACATATTGGAATGCCATGATTGCTATTACTCATGTTATCTTAGCATCTCAAAAGTGTCTCTGGCTCTCACCAAATGATTCCGGAAGCACATACCTCCTTTTAGCAAGATGCATGTCTTTTTCTTTGCAGTTCTGTTTTCCCACTTCTGTATGTTACACCATGTAAAGTATTTGTATTACTCTCTTAAACATTTAATGTCTAGAAATTTAAGCTATGTGAACTTAACTTTGCATTTCCATGAATTCACAGAGGCCTCCTATTATATGGTTTTGTATTAGGAGAATTCTACCATCTACAACACACACACACACACACACACACACACACACACACACACACACACACACACATAAAAGTACCCCATAAAATATTTATGTCATTTGATTGCCTGTTTTATTATGGAACAAATGAATAAAAGCTTTGAACAAATCTTGCTATGCAGTCCTTTTTCTACATTTACAGTATATTTTAAGGAAATATCCCCAGGGTCCACTATTGACTGTGTCCTTAGGCATAGGCTGGGGATACAGTGCTTCTCTCGTTCTTCCTTTCAAAAAGACTCACTGTGTGTTTACTGGTCTTTTTAAATTATCAGGTAAGACTGTTATTTAAATGAGTGTCATGAGATATGGGTCCAAGGTTAAAAGGAACCTGATCTGGTTTGAGCTGTGGAAGTGTGGGGTCCTCACCATCAGATGTGAGACATGGGATTGTCATCATCAGATGTGAGGCATGGGATCTTCACCATCAAATGTGTGGCTTGGGGGTCTGTAAAGACCTTCTCTCTAAGAATTCAAGGAAAGAATGCCTTTAAGAAATAACATATTTAAAAAGGGAAGTTTATGCCCAAAAGTATTCTACCTTTAAATTTTGGACTCAAAACAACTCTAGAGGTTTGGAGCAAGCCAAAGCATGCATTGTCATGCATTATGTCAGTAGTTAGCAGAGAACATAGGCCATCAGAAGCCACAATGCATAACAAAGGTAAAGTTCACTGAGAGACAAGACCTTTCTGCATCCACCCAAGAATATCAGTATCACCCAGGAATTGCTGTGCTGCAGTTTAAAATTTTTAATTCTTTAAATTATTCTATAGTAATTTTGGGTGAATCAAACACCATCCTATTAAGAAGGCTGTTGATGAAGACTGACACAGTACCTGCACCCTGCTCTCCTCACTTTGCTTTCCTCAGTGAGTGCTCCTCAATGTACCCTCCTCAGTGAGACCTCAGTGTGCCCCTTCAGTGTTCCCTCCTCAGTGTCCCCCACTCAGTGTGCCCTCCTCAGTGTGACCTCCTCAGTGTGCTCTGTCATCAGTGTGCTGCCTTCAATGTGCTCCCTCATTGTGCTCTCTTCAGTGTGCTCTTCTCAGTGTGCCCTCCACAGTGTGCTCTCTCCTCAGTGTGCTCTCCTCCCCAGTGTGCTCTCTCCTCAGTGTGCTCTCTCCTCAGTGTGCTCTCTTCCCAGTGTGCTCTCT
>NC_034598.1:51089027-51122043 GCF_900095145.1 Mus pahari | reverse complement strand
CAGTGTGCTCTCTCCTCAGTGTGCTCTCTCCTCAGTGTGCTCTCTTCTCAGTGTCCCCTCTTCAGTGTGCCCTCCACAGTGTGCTCTCTCCTCAGTGTGTCCTTCTAAGTGTGCTCTCTCATCACTGTGCTCTCTCCTCAGTGTGCTCTCTTCCCCAGTGTGCCCTCCTCAGTGTGCTCTCTCCTCAGTGTGCTCTCCTCAATGTGCTCTCTTCTCAGTGTGCCCTTCTAAGTGTGCTCTCTCATCACTGTGCTCTCTCCTCAGTGTGCCCTCCACAGTGTGCTCTCTCCTCAGTGTGCCCTTCTAAGTGTGCTCTCTCATCACTGTGCTCTCTCCTCAGTGTGCTCTCTTCCCCAGTGTGCCCCCTCAGTGTGCTCTCTCCTCAGTGTGCTCTCCTCAGTGTTCTCTCTTCTCAGTGTGCCCTTCTAAGTGTGCTCTCTCATCACTGTGCTCTCTCCTCAGTGTGCCCTCCACAGTGTGCTCTCTCCTAAGTGTGCCCTTCTAAGTGTGCTCTCTCATCACTGTGCTCTCTCCTCAGTGTGCTCTCCTCCCCAGTGAGCTCTCTCCTCAGTGTGCTCTCTCCTCAGTGTGCCCCTTCTTAGCCTCACTGTGAGGAAGTTCTAAAATTTCAAGCCTGAAAAAGGTAGCTTCTCCTGAGGGATAGTTATGATTTCTCTGATCAGAAATTAAAATTAAGTTACTGGCCAATGTTCCCTTTTTTGAGTAGCTAAACTGGGGGCTGAATAGCACGTACATGCACACATACACCAACACACACCAGCAGACACACACATACACCCCAACACACATACACACATACACACACACACCAATACACACACATACACACCAGCATACAAACATACACGCCAACATGCACACATATACCTCAATACACACATATATTCCCCAACACACACATATACACCAACACACAACATACTCACCAACACATACACACACCAGTATATACAAACACCAACACGCACACACATAAACCCCAACACAAACACAGAATGTGTCCCCATTATAAAGTGTCTCACATACTTCAGGATCATAACGCTGAGTGTGAAACTTTACATAAACCTATGGTCTGTCTCTTCAAGAGAACCACCTATTAATTTGCAAATTCTGTTTTTTCCCAAAGCCTTCTCTCTTCAGTAAATTTCTTCACAGTGTACCAAGATCTCGCAAGGAAACTTCTCTGCCATACTCCCCATACCATCCACTCATAAATCCAGTGATTTTTTTTCCCTTAGTGCCTGGTTTGGATTTATTTTCTCTTCACTCCATGTTGAGCAAATCTGCTCTAGAGTGCCTTGTCCTATGTGCCTTCAGGATTACTAGAGCAGATCTTTAACAGATCTCCACTTTCTACTCTGTTTTTAATAGAAATATCTTTCAAAATATAAAGCAGAACTTTTTCTCTATTTCTCAATATCCTAGAGCAGTGGTTCTCGACCTCTGGGTTGTGACTTTTTTTGGGTCAAACAATCCTTTCGCAGGGGTCTCCTAAGACCACTGAAGACAAAGATATTCACATTATGATTCATAAAGTAACAAAATTACAGTTATGAAGTAGTAATGTAAAAATTTTGTGCTTGGGGGGGTCACCACAACATGAGGGACTGTATTAAAGGTTTGCAGGGTTAGGAAGGTTGAGAACCACTGTCCTAGAGTATTCCCAGGCCCTGTCTATAATAGCCAAAACTCTCTTCCATGTCAGAGGTGTCACTGAACTGGGGCTGTTTCCAGATTTAGAAATATGTCCACACGATAATGTGATGTTGTGAAGCTGGAACCCAAAGCTTAAAACAAAGTCCTTGTATGTTTTCTATGCATGTATAGCATGTATAGTCTGAAGGTAACTGCAGGGTGTGCTTTACTCGTGTATTGACTGGAGCCTGTCACATGAAGTCAAGCATAGAATTCTTCACGTGTGACATCATATAAGTTATCAAAAGTATGAATCTGGGAGTCTTTGGTATTTTAGTTTTTAGCAGTGCTCAGTATACACTGAATAATAATCTGTCCCCTGTCTGTCTGTCCTTCCCAATCACAGGGCAGCATGGTTGTGCTGCATCTGCCTGCTATACTCGTAGCCTGTTATATCTGCTGCTGCATCATCCTGTTACATCTGTCTGCTGCCTTTGCCTGCTACACCTTCCTGCTGTACCTCCCTGCTGCATCTGCCTGCTATACTCGTAGCCTGTTATATCTGCCTGCTGCATCTGCCTGCTGCACCTGTCTGCTGCATCTCCCTGCTGCATCTGCCTGCTGCACCTGTCTGATATACCTGTCTGCTGCATCTGCCTGATGTTTCTGCTGTCTGCTTCCTCAGACACTCCAAGCTTATGCCTGTGTTTACACCTGTGGCTCTACCCAATGTCTTATCTAACAGCTTGCTTCTTTGTCTCAGGGCTCACTCACAGATCTCTCTAAAGGTTCCCTCTCAGAGACGCTTTACCCAACACAGCCCATTACTATCACCATGTTCACCACCTGCTGGCTTATCACTCAGGCTTATTCTCTTTAGTGTGAGCATTTGTGTATTATTATATTTGTTTCTTATTTATTTTCTCCCGATATAAACTTAAGAAAATAAAGACACTGCCTTTTGTGATTACAACTGTATCTCCAGATCCAAAACCAGGCATCTTTGCTCCACAGTACATATTCTTTGCAATGGATGAATACTTACTGTTACATAAATGTGAAGACCAACGTCTGGATCAAACAGATGATAAAAAGTAGATAATAGGAAGACATGGTGGCTTTTTAAGAGCTGAAATCAATCTGGAGGGACAATACCAACAATTCAATTGGTAAAAATACAAGGGTAACATAGGAAGCACAGAGTACCATTAGACATGCTGGCAAGTTAAGTGAACAGCAACATGTTCCAGACTTGCCTAGGGTGAGATAGTGCAGCCCCGTGGATATCGGCTGCAAAGGGTGAGTCCAGCCTTTAGGATGCCAATCTGTAGAGAAGGGAGAGAGTGCATGCATTAGAGTTTTGGCATTTCCTTTGGCTACTGGGCTCATTTCCATTTCTTAATTTTCTTATTTTTATAAATAAGGAATAAGAGACCTTAGAATTTTAAGCTAGATCGCACAAACACAGAAACACTACTACATGCTATCTCCTGTAATACAGACTCTAGGCTATAATACATGCATACATATAAACAAATGTGTATGTGGGTACAGCACAAGATGTAACCAATAGAACAAGAAAGGAGAAATATTAGGGAGTGAGAAAGGACTGAAGGCTGGAGGTAATAAACACAGGTTATAAGAGAGAATAAAAAGTTGATTGTCTCTCTAGTTCTAACTATGTCATGGATTTCTTGCTTTTGGGTAGTAGATAAGTACATAAAAATGTACCCAATATTAAAAGTATAAAATCCAATATTAAGCTCTACAGCTTCTGTCCCAAATGACTACTCTAAATGCATAGGTTCACTGAGCTTCATAGTCTTTGGGTCAGGTTAATTTCTCAGTGTGATATATTTTTTCATTTGCAATGATTTTTATAATAATGTCTAAAATAAAAATAAATTAAAAATAAAATAGGATTAATAATAGCTCACAATTCATTCCCTCAACATATTTTAGAGCATTAACTGGGTATTAATTGAGGAGCAATACTAGTGATTGTTCTCTGAGTCTTCTTTCCAACAGTCGGTACCTGTGTTGACTATCTGAGATAACTCACAAACATGCTTAGTATAGAATCTGATATAAAACAGTTATGCAAAACGTAGCCAGTGCTCCTTTCATTAGGCATGGGAAACACTGTAGGTTTGGAAACAGAAAAAAAAAATTGAGAGCCATGCTCTAGAAAGCTGTATTCGTAGAAATAAAAATTTATCTAAACTGCCCGTGATCAGAGAAAAGTAGCCAGTTATGACTTTGATCATTTGTTAGGTCTCTCCTACCATTCTGTCCAAATATGCACAATTTTAAAGCCATGTCTTTGGACTGACTGGGACTCTGATGACTTGCTGTAGGGTAAGTCACCAGTATTGTAATAGATCCTGATAATGAACTTCAGCTGGGCAGTAAATCCAGAGGAGATAATAAATATAACAAGGGCCACACTTCATCTAGCCAATTTTACCTACTCATGGGTCTCTATTGTACGATGCTGCACATTGCTCCACAAACTGCATTATTTTTCATATCTGATGGGGAAGGAAAGTATTCAAGAGTGTTTTTAGAGAGTGGCAGGCAATTTCCTATGGACATTCTAAGCAGAAACAGCAAACTGTCTAAAAGACTCCATGGGAGGAAGAAGGGGTTTGGTGTTCCAGAGTGGGGAGAAATGGTAGTGTTCTCTATTGATAGTAACAGTAACTTCATCCCTGAAAGCTTTCCATGTGTCTGTTTCTGTTAGTTTTTTGGCCAGGATTAAATAATAATCCTACTAATAGGAGATGAAAAGGCTATTGTTGCGATCAATCCTTGCCATGTAGATGAGGCAATCCATGGCCAGAGTTACTAAGTAACTTGCCAGTGGCAACATAGCTTCAGAGTAGTGAAAGACTACTCCAGGCTACACTTGGGACATGTCATGATTTCTGTCTGCAGCATTCACTGCATTCTCTGCACATCACATACAATCGACGCCACTACCATAAAATAAGAAGAAAGGAAACATGAGCCACCTTCTGCCCTGTTTTTATCTATTGGCCCACTCACAGTGTGGAGCATCCCTGAATTTTGTGATTGCAGGGGCTATAATATCTTCACTTCTCCTTTGGTCATGAGTCAGGGAGATGAAAGGCTTTATTGCCACAATCAATTGGATGTGCAATAAGATATCCATCCCTGAGTGTCACCTGCTACTTCATCTGTCAGTGTCACCAAAAGTGCTAATGACATTTTGGGGGAAAGATGGGAAGTTCCCAGGTCTGCCAATGGGTTTCCTTCATCTTCATATTAAATAAGTCTTTTACAGAACTGTCACCTGACCATGAGGTGCCAGTGTTAGAAGTGAGAAGATGATCAAAGGCAAGCTTTGAGTACTCGAGTTCTACTTACAGGCGTCTGATAATAAAAGATGAAACAATCTTTCAGAATAGTAAAATGCAATTAATTTTTAATTATACAAAAAATTATTTAAATAAAATTAATGCTTCCTCATTTATCTGGCAAGGAATTATAAAAAAAAGTTTGACAAAGACCTATTTTACAACTGATACCAATTGTAAAACATTCTCCATATTGTAAAACACACCTGGAATATAATTCAAACTTTAGCAACTCAACTATTTTAGACTTAATCTAATGTCATCACCTAACACTTATTTTGCTAATTTGAAGCTACAATAACAAACTATAAACTCCAACAATGATCAAAGCATTTCCTGGTTCTAGGCCTTCACACAAAATATAGCATTTTGTAATTCAGTGAATATTAAGCCAATACATTTTTAAACCTGCAAGCCTGTGTTCATGCAAGCTCATGTTCTTGAGTTGGACTTGAGTATCTGAACCCTCACTGCTCCACTGACCAGTTCTATGAATGATTGTAAGTCTCTTCTCTATCATGTGCTTTGATTTCCTTCTGTAAAGTGGAGACATTATTAGCATGCAGCACCTACAGCTAAGGATCAAAGACGGTAACCCATGGAAAAGTTCAGAACAGAGTCTGGTGCACGTGGAGTCTCCACATCTGCTCTCCCTTGCTAGTGCTGTGTTCACATGTTAGAGCAGTTGGTCTTCAAATAGCCAAGAGATCTAAATAAAGACACTCTGTTGTCGTTTTAGTGTGGTGACAATAAACTAAGTATTTGTGAGACTATGCGTATGACTCTCACAGGCATGTGCCAGATGTCGATCATCAATTTCATGATCCCCTGACACAGGACTCTTTACTCAAATATGCAATCAAATACGCTATGGTACCAATACTGTTAAAAACAACACTGGTAAGCTGATTCATCAATTTAAAAACAACTTTCAGATAAGTGAGCGAAACTGAAGATTATAACCATACTTTCTCTCTGGGTAATATCAACACACTAAATAAAATTGAAGATAAGAACTGTGGCTAGTGTTGTATAATGCCTTCCTCTGAACTGACTCATTCAGTCCTGGAGGGAGGCTCAAGAGAAGCAAAACTCAAAAGTCTCAGGAAGTCCCTGAAACTTACATAATTCATCCACAAGCAATAACCATGTGCTGAGAGAAGGGGACTCTATAACCAGCTAAGGTGCCTGCAGACCATGTAGCGAGTCCCAGGTGTTAGATTTGTGAGTCACCATACATGATGAGCTGGACTTTTTTGGTGAGGTAGCTGTTTTGAGTCACCTGTGTTCCTGTAAATAAGTCCCCATCCATATTTCTATAGGAAGCCTCAATAAACTCAATGGTTCATTAAACTGAACTTGGGTAAAATAGTTTCTTCATTCTGTCTTAAGGGTATGGTCTTGAGTATACACATACTTGTTCAAGTCTCTCCAGAAAAAGTTACACAATAGACAGAGAATGAATCCACATGTTTTTGACCATTGAGGAATGATGATCTTGTGAGTTTCAGGGACTTATCTATTAACAGTCATCACTTTTGAAAGACTTAAATTTGGCACAAAGATCAGTGTTCTCCATATTCAGTACCTATGTGGTTTTTTGTGTGTATTATTTGAAAGCCAAGATAAACCATAAAAACTACTGGAGCTGTGTGCACCCTTGATTTTAGACTTCTAGAATCCCCTCTGCAAGGAAGGAAGAAAATTTTCATTTGAAGCCATTTCATTTGTGTTCATTTGTGATGGCATAAATAATAACTATGGTGTAACTAATAATGTGTGGTGTATTCAACTCATCTCTTAAAGCAATGCAGATGAAAGGGATTATGCTCTCCGCTGATGGGTAAAAATTACTAAGATCTAAGAGGTTAGGAGTCTTGGTCAATGACACAGCACAGAAATAGAGCTACCTGAAAGTCTGTGCTCCCTGGAACCCTGTTCCCTTCCACAGGCAGACATTCAAATGAGAACACCACAGCTTCTACCTAACTGCTGGCGATTTCAGGGCTGTCCAGATTCTGGGCATCATCTCTGATGAGCTAAAATATCTATCATCTCCCAGTTTAGGTGGGAAAGGAGGGGTCCAGGAACAGAAGTCAAGTGCAGCCAGGTAATGGCGTCCTTTGCTACCAGCTAAGGTCTACTCTCACTTCCTGGGCTGCGATTACCTTCTTCTTCCTCTCTTTAATCTGAAATGAGATGTTTTATTTTCTGAGTTCTGATTTATTTGGGAGCAGACTGCAATTGAAAGGTCCGTCTGGAAAACTTTCCAAAGAGAGACCAAAGGAGCTTGTATAAATAAATATTCTCAGTTGTTAACTTAAAAATTCAGGTGTGGGGAATTCTGGGAAGGCAGTTCGCAGCCAATTATTTTAATCAAAGCGCGGATCCAAATATGCCATAAGTGGTTGTTACATCTTTAAACAGATCTTTTTCAACCAGAGAAAAACAGAAGATGAGAATCACAGATGAGCTTCTGAGGGACTGTGATGCAGAGCGACGGGCCACTCCTCAGAGCCGTGGTTATCAGCTGACCACCCCCCTTCTCCTTCACTGACAGAAGGGCTTTTGTCATGAGCAATGCCTTGACTGGTGGTAAGCAGCTGCCAGGAAAACTTCCAAGTGGTTACCTGCCTTGCTCCAGTGAACACTTTGAAATATTTACATCTATACGCTAATAAATTTAGACAGAGCAGCTCAACCAGGCACATTTCAAAGCCATGGAAATATGGTCATTATACTCAGAGAATGGCAACAGTGTGAGGCTGGGGGCAGAGGAGGGAGGTCTCCACAGCAGTCATGCTGCAAGAATGTCCGTGTATACCAGGTTGGCCCACAGTAGCTTTGTCTCACACATGTGGGGAGAGGAACTGAGTCTCTACAAGAACTGTATCAATCCCCAGAATGAGCAGGGACCTTTGAGAAGCCCTAGCCTAGAGAGGACTCCTTCTGGACTAATATTCATTCACCCATCATTTATTAAAGGGTAGGCTCATGGTACCCCGAGTCTCTGTGGAAGACTGGGGTTATTCAAGGATCAAACAACAAGGCAGGTAGTAAATGGGAAAAATATTGGCCTCAGAGTTACATTTCCTATTCTGACTCCATATTCACTGGTTGTGTTTCTCTGAGCGTCTCATCCATTCAAGGCCTTACCTGAGGCACAGGTTGTAGTAGGCATGCAGTCGGGCTGTGGAAAGGCCCTCTTCCTTTTTCTCTCGGGAATGTTTCGCACCCTCCCTTTGATGGAAATTTAGATTTAATTGGGTCTCACTCTATTCCCTGTTTTTCTGTACCAAGGACCCATCCTAAATGATGTTCAGACCCTTGCTTCTGGTTCCTGAGGTAGATGGCTATGCCTCCACTTCCTCTGCCTGGAGCATAAAGAGGGTTCTGGGAAAGGCTGGTTGTAAAACGCTTGAGTTTGGCATACCGCGTTTAGTTCTTCATCCTGGCAGTATGAAGAGGCACGGAAGGAATTAAGACAGCTTTATGTTTAAAAGTTCACTGTCTTGAAAGAAGCAGGGGAAGGGAGACAGAAAATGACACCAGGACACCTTTGCACTAGTTCAGCTTAAATAGTGGACTCCTTACTCAGAGGAGGGGTTGGCATCCATGCAGAGAAGAGTGAGTAAGGCCATTTAAAATTGTGAGTAAATATTGAACCACAGATTGATTGGATGCGAGGTCAGTGGGGGAGGGAATCAATGGTGCATCCATGACAGACAGAAGCTTAGGTTATTTTTCAGCTAACGAGCATTAGATACATGCTATTGTATCATAATTGGTTTTACGTTATTATAGTCACTAGCCACTGTGTTGGAATATACTCAAATTATGCATAAACTTAATTTTTGTTCGCACAAAGTTAGTAAAGGATTGTGTGTGTGTGTGTGTGTGTGTGTGTGTGTGTGTGTAAAATTTTGCTCCTAAAAATCCTTTGATAGTCATATCACCGAACTTAAAATTGATTTGCTTTTTTGGTGATCTTCTTGCATACTCAAGAATTTCTACAGAAAAGAAAGTTTGCATTGAAATTGCTTCCAACCATCATGAACTGTTATAAATACTAATTTTTAAAAAAGATTTATGTATTTGTTTTATGTATATGAGTACACTGTAGTTGATTTCAGACATACCAGAAAATGTTATAGGATCCCATAACAGGTGGTTGTAAGCCACCATGTAGTTGCTGGGAATTGAACTCAGAACCTCTGGAAGAGCCATCAATGAGCCATCTCTCTAGCCTATGAATACTATTTTTAACAAGTAATGAAGTTGACTTAATGCTATCTTCATCGATATTTATGTATTCATCTAACATTAATCTTACAGCGCTTTTAATTATTTTATACAGCACATGGCTTGTTTCCAGCTCTCAGATGGCCTTCAAACCCCACTATACCCACAATGCCAGCCACCTGTGATTACCACCATGACAAATCTGAAAGGGAGACCACTGAGAAAGAGTAAATGGAAGCCCGTGTTATATCATTTATGATACTGCTGACAAGAGAAAACAGCCTCATGCAATAGTGTTTTCCTCCATGCCTACAGCATGACTCCTGGCCTCTCTCAGCCTTAACCAAGAGAACTTATAAAACAACATCTTATTTAGTAAATATCAAAACATCATTCCTTCCATGTCATTTATAGGTGAATATAAACTATACATTGTGTCTCTCTGTTTTGGATGAAAATAACTGCATATTAATGACTGCCCTGTGGGAAAAAATAATGTAAGATTTCATGAAGTCAGTAAACAATGCCCTTTTAGCATAGCATTTTTTTGATCCTGAAAATACATTAAAGTCATATAATTGAAAAAACAACCACAAAAGAGAAATTATATTCCCAAGGTCAGACATCAGCTATTGGCATCACCATGGGAGATACTTCCAGGAAAGCTTTGAGTTCTGAGAGATGCTGGTGGCTACAAGTGGTGGGTGATGGGACGGGTGAGTACCATTTAGTCACGTGGCTGAGAATCTTGATTCCGGCTCCAGTGGCATTCAGAGTGTCATACTCTGATCTCATTTGTAAAGGCAAATATTTGGCACTCCCTCTAAGAGCAAACCAGGTACACAAATGTCCAAAACAATCTACCAAAAATGTGCTTATTTACTTACTAACAATTCTGCCCCCAAACTTCACTGCATCAAGAATTTTGGACAGGGAAGCTGCTCGGAGATGGTAGCTATTTTGTTTGTTTTTGTTTGTTTGTTTTCACTATGGCTGTTGGCATGCTCTCCAGACAGCATCAAGGTACGGTATCAAGGCTATTGCTCTATTGAATTCTTGAGTAAGGAAAGGGCCAGCTATGCCATGAGGATGGTGAAGAGGTTCAAACTCTATTGGAAGTCAACACACAAGTTCACCTCATCACAAAACAAAACAAAGAATACCAAAGCATGGATGTGTAGGCCAACATCTTCATTGAATCTTGACCCAAAGACTGATTAAAAAGTTCCTTTCTGATATTTCAAGTGCCCTTGGGATCAACATATAAACAACTCTATCATGGGCAGCATCAAAGGTTATACTTGTTTTAATTTTGATATATCTGATGCCTCAAATACAGCAGTTGACTTCATGAGTAGATGATACATCTATAACCACGTCACCATTATGTCTAACACCTTCAATAACTCTAAGGGTAAGGATCAGAACTTAGCAGTTGAATAGCTTTGAGAAGTATAGGGGACCCATTGTCCCAGGTTCACCAATCTCATCCACTGTGGGCAGATGCATGCTCTGTCCCAAACCCTATCTGAGCTCTCTCTACCAAGTCTACCTCCTCCTTCCTTCTGACCTTCAATGCTGTCTCCAGGGAGACCTCTCAACAGAGATATATCGAGCCATGCATTCACCCATATCTATTCCTTCTTGGTCTAGAGGACATGACCCTAGATACTGAACATCCCTGTCATAGACATCCAATCCCCATTTCAACCAGGGGCATGTCCCATTCAGGATGTCTCAGACACAATTGGCCCACCCTTGTCCTCATGGCTTAAGAGGACCACGTGCTAAGGCTCTAGATTGAGGAGGCAGTCACAACCATGTCCGGCTTCTGGAATGCCTCATCCGATGGAGCCTCCTTCGTGGACATGCACCCATGGCTTACATCTGAATCTTCATGGGTCACCCAAGTCTCATTCCTCCATGTGGTATACCGGGTATGCTTGCTTTGAAAGCCCCTCCTGGACATACTGGCCCCTCACATTTCTATGCCTATAGTTTCCAATGGGGTTCACTCCTCTTCTACCTAGACCCCCCCTTTATGACAGACTTTGGGACCTTCTGTCATCATAAATTGTCATCTGATTCTCTCACCTCTATTTTATGTGCCAATCTGAGATTTTTAGCTCCTTAGAGCTATGTGTTAATTCCTCTCAGCTTCTTCTTCCCAATTGGATAATTTTTTCCAGAGTAGAATTTTTTGCTTATTTCTTTTTTAAAAAATGGTGTATATATGTTTAATTTCATATATTATATATTTCTTTGTTCTTTTAAATATACATCTTTATACAAATATATCAAAATAGATTATATATAAGTATATTATATATAAAATATACAATAATGTATAAATATCTAATATATCAATATAGTTAAGATATGTATATGTACATATATGTGTATATGTATATATGCATATATGCATATATGTGTGTATGTATATATACATATATACATACATATACACATATGTATGTATGTATATATTCATATATGTGTGTGTATATGTATATATATACATATATATATATATATATATATATATATATATATATATATATATATCTTGACTTGTTTTAAGGAAGGGAAAGGAATGTAATTGAGATAAAATATAAAAAAATACTGCCTCTTTGCTGTCAGATCCTCAACAATGAAAAGCATTACAGCTAGCAGGATTTACTCCACGGCTCACTTGATTCATCTAAACACGTTTTTTCTGAATATTGTTATCCAATAGAAGGGATACAGAAGAATAAAAGTTATTTCTCCCCAACTGATCACAAGACAACAACAGAAACATATTTTTCAAAAGTGTTATAATACAGACAAGTAAAGTAGGAAGGTGTGATCTTCATGGAAATCCCCTCCCCTTCCCCCACTCTCTCCACCCATCCCCCACTCTCCCCACCCCACCCCCGAGTTAAATACACTCCCAGATGAACAAGCTGCAAGCTGTGTCAGAATAATTTTAAAAAGTTATCTAGACCGAACAATCTCCCTTGGCTCCAGCTGCACACCTGTGTGGTGCTGCTCATGGTATACCGTATGTCGTTCACCCGAACCAGGAGATTTAGTTTCTGAAACCTTCCTTTGTCCAAGAGTTTATATGTCAAGAAAGGGTCTGGGGCAGGGAGAGTCTGGAAGTGATTGGTGAGTCGGTCACCAAAGCGGAGGACACATTTAAAAATTCATCGAGGTGGAAACTGGAACCTGTCTTATCCTGACAGTATTGGGTGTGTATCCACTCAGGCAGAAGGCACCGCTGCCTTCACCAGGTACTTTCTTGCTAAGATCAGACTGCTATGAAAATTTCTAGTGCTTGCTTTAGAGAACACATCAGCAGTTGTAAGTGAGCTTTGTGCTACAGCCCGTGTCTATAAAGTGTCTATAATTCCAACACTCTGGAGAATCGGGCAGAGATTTGAGGCCGCATTCTAAGATCTTCTCTTAAAGAAAAAAAAACAAAAAAACAAAGAAAAGAAGAGGAGAGGAGAGGAGAGGAGAGGAGAGGAGAGGAGAGGAGAGAAGAGAAGAGAAGAGAAGAGAAGAGAAGAGAAGAGAAGAGAAGAGAAGNAGAGAAGAGAAGAGAAGAGAAGAGAAGAGAAGAGAAGAGAAGAGAAGAGAAGAGAAGAGAAGAGAAAAAGAAGACAAACCAAACATACCGATGCATCTGAGGCTACCAAGTTCAGAAGGAAACAAAATGCTCGGGGCAGGATGGGGGATGAGAGGGGTGGGGGGTGGAATGCACACTGGGTGTGAACCTTGACACAAAGCCAAAGCTTTGAGGGACGCTTCTGGAATGCTGCTGAGTTCTCCAGAAATCACAGGGGCAACTCCAGGTGTGACCAGGCTACTCCTCTGGCTGGATGGGTTAAGCGTTGCATGACTAAGGCATCTGTCCCAGGATGATCTCATAGCCATCTACCTAATTTGTTTCTCTCAGTGTTGAAATTGTGCAGGAAGCAATAGCGGGAGATACTCAGCGCCCCACCGTAATTAAGTCATTACAGGTCCCCATGCCAGGCATTTCCCGAGAGTTTGCAGCAGCGCGCAAAGGCAGGGCAGGAGACAGCAACTGTGAATTAGAAAAGCATCCGTTGATGTTTTTTTATCTGGATGTATGAAACAATGACAGAGAGCCTACGTAGAGTAAAAGGAAAAAATAATGAGGAAAGCTCACCGAGTTACATAGCAAATATAATCCCACAAATTCTATCTTTAATTGATTTTCAACTCTGTTAAGGAATTTGTGTTCAGATCATATCCTCACTACATTAAAAGCTTATACAGCATGACATTTATTCTCTTAAATGAGAATTTTTAATGGTTGTATAAATATATTATTTGCTTTATGTTTTAAATAAACTGACTTTCACTCAATATAATTCAGACCAAAATGTTTAAAGTTTCCACAGAAAACTTCACTCTTGTGTGTTCACTTCATATGTCAGAGCTTTACATTGTGTTAAACCAAAAGGAAAGTGAGAAATAGACAAAGAAGGAAACAAAGAAACAAGAAAAGAAAGACAATCAAATGTAATTTGGTATTTCTCAGTTGGTTTTTTTTTTCCTATCTCATATATGACAGATGTCAGAGTTCATAATATAGGGATGCAGCTGAATATCTCTTGCTTATAGGTTTCATCCCAGATGTCATAATTATTAGTATTTAAATAAGATTTATGTCTGTGAAGAAATATATGGGGGAAAGTATTATATAAACAGTTACTCATATAGACACACACACACACACAAATATTTTCTCCCTCCTACCACGATTTACAGAAGACCTGTTTTATCAGTGCCTGTTATTTTCTTGTTTAAAATCATCTAGAAATACTGACTTTGTATAAATATAAGAAGTTCCTTAGGTGTGCTGACTTAGCGTCAAGGTATCAATCATTTTATCTCAAGTTAGAAACTAAGAAGATAATGTTGCTAAAAGCAGCTATTAGTAAAGGACAGAGATGTATACCTCAGTAGACAGAATATGCCTCAGACCCGAGGGTCACAGTCAGGAAGACTTGTCAGAAGACCCGCCATTCTGTGCAGAAGGCAGTCGTTCTGTTTCTCTCTTCTCTGCTCTAACACACTTTAAATTATCTACCTGGAGTAGAAGACCAGTGACAAGGGTCAACAGACCTCCTTGTGCCTAAGCAGATAATGAGTAACTTCTCAGCAGAAAAAGAGGTGGCTCCTGTCCTGTCACCTGTACCCGGTTGTTCTCAGACGCTGACTCTTGGGATCGTCACACTTTTGCCTTTTAATTTCAGTACTTTCCTCCGATGGGTTCTGACCAAAGCTGTTTTCAAAACTTCTCTCCTAGGGAGCCTGTCTCAACTGTCCCAGGATCACTTTTTACTGTGATTATTTGTTTGAAAATCTATCACTTTTTAATACCATACAGTGACTAAGGAAGGGAATTCCATATTAATGATTACGTTTATGGTGCCAGATGTAATTATTATAGTAGTTTCAGATAGATGTTGAATGAATCATATTATACACATACACACATAAACACACACACATATAAACATACACATACATATACACACGTATACACACATACATACACACACCATACATACATACACACACATACATATACACACACATCACACACATATACATACATACACACATACATACACACACATGCACACACACATGCACACACATACATATGCATACACACATACACACATACATACAAATACACACCATACATACATACATACGAATATACACCACACACACATACATACATACACACATATATATACACACACATCACACACACATATACATACATACACACATACATACACACACATGCACACACACATGCACGCACATACATATGCATATACACATACACACATACATACAAATACACACCATACATACATACGAATATACACCACACACACACATACATACACACATATATATACACACACACCACATGCACACACACACACACTATATATATATATATATATATATATATACACATATACATATATACATATATAGAGAGAGAGAGAAACCACACAGACCACACACACATATATATACACACACATACACACACACTACACACACATATACACATACACATACATACACACAGAACACACACACACACCACACACACATGCATACATACACAACATACATACACAACACACACACACACACATGCATGCACACACATATACATTGTGCCCACTCGTAACACTCTATGTGGTCTATCTCTAATAGTTTTCTCACTATCTGAAAAATGGATTAAAAAATCTAACCTGAGTAATATTTTAATTACACAAGTATTTTAAAAATCCATTAATATGTTTAGTGTATTTGAGGAAAGGTACTTAGGAGAACGTTTAAATCTCTAAGACGTGACAATGCCTGTGTGTTTGGTGAATGAATAACCTTTGAGCAGGAGCATTTTCTCAGCTACTACAGCACACTCCTCAGCTCTATAAATATGGATAATTAATACTCCCTGTGATGAACACATGATAACGATGTAATAATAAATGTAACAATAAGGCTGAGGACACTCATTCTTTTCAAGAAGTGACCCAAATAATTAATTATAGATTGATATCTACCGCTAACCCAAAGAAAGGCTCTGCTGTAGAACTGTTTCAAACCAGCCTGGATGGACTGTAACAATAATTTGGTAAAGATGATCTAAATGCATTGCTTAAAATGAATGTGCCATGCAAAGTTTTGCAAATTCCTAAAATGTTCTCATTTTACGTATGTGTCGTATGAACTGAACTAACCTCTCACACTATTTAATCCTTTCCACTTCAAAAGCCCTTCACATATTGGTTAGAAAAAATAAAATAAAATAAAAGACCAATAAAAATAAAAACCACCACCCCCAAGAAGCAGCGACATGTGACCCAAACCAGACAGTGAAAATAAAAAGACCTCAAGCTTGGAGCTTGAAAAGGGAAGACAGAATGGTCTCCATGTGTCTCTTTCCTTGAAATTACAGGAGGCACAGCTTTCCCCTCCTCCCTCCTCCCCACTCCTCTCCTCTCCCTTCTCCCCCTCCTCTCCTCTCCTTTCTCCCCCTCCTCTCCTCTCCCTTCTCCCCCTCCTCTTGCTCCTTTTTAACTTGCAGACCAGCAGATTGATTTACAGCGGTAACTTTAAACGCAGGACCATCTCAAAAATACGATTCACAATTTTCGCAGCATTCAAAAGCATCCTTCATCTTTCCCCTCCTTTTCCTCTATCATCTGCCATATCTCTTTTGTTCCTTCCTCTAGGTTTGAAAAGGACCTAGCCACCTCTGACCTAGCACATTGAAACAAGAACACTTCTAATTGTCTCCCTGTCAGGTTAGGTAAAAGAAGAAACGTTCCCAGCTGTGTCCCCTAGGACTTACTCAGAATACCACACTGCTACAGTTCACGGGGACCCTAGTGAAGTCTTGGCTGCAACTGCCAACACTCCTGAAATATCAATACAGTAAACTAGCAGGCATCAAAGGGATTCCTAAATCACACCAAAGACAGCTTTACTACCCATAAAGTAGAAAACCCACGAAGAAGAGAAGCTGCCCTGGCTTTACTGTTTATTGGCCAGGTGGAACTGATTAAGAATGTGAGAATCTGTGGTACCAATAATCAGGGGCTTCTTGTGTTCGACACAAGAAAGGGTTTCACATAACCTAGCAATAGCAGGGCACCAGTACTCAAGAAATGCAAACTAGCAGCTATTTATGCTCAAGAGCTGGGCTGGACAGGCTGGCTCAAAGAAAATAATATTGGAGGAGGGTTGGAGAGAGCAGAAATCTACTCTTGGAAACCATGGACCAAGATCGCAGTTTCTAGGCAGATGAATGCAGAGATGACCCCAAGTGAATTCAGCAAGTACCATATTAAAATAGACGGGAAGCTTATGGCTAGGTCTGGACTCAATTGAAGTCCTCTTTATGATGGAGAACAAAATATGGTCTTCCCTGCTGGAGATGATTCTTGTCTATGGTTCCCGTTACCAGATGTCAAAGTGGGAAAAGACACTGCCGGAGAATAATAATCCAACGAAGTTAGACCAGGAGACACTCTGGTTGATCAGAGGAAAATAACTCTGCCTTAAAATGCTGAAGTACTAAGGTTCAGAAAGATACTACATATGACTAGAATTTATGGCACGAATATTTAAGACCTTGAGAAAGATGTTGAGGCAGTATGACTTTAAATGTGTTTGTAGTATATTTATAAATAGTCTATCAGGATGGTAGTGTCACATCCCTTTAATCCTAGCACTTGAGAGGTGTAGGCATGTAGATCTCTGATTTTAAGGCCAGCCTGGTCATTATAATAAGTTCTAGGATAACCACAGCTACACAGAGAGACCCTGTCTCAAAAAGACAAAAAACAAAAAACAAAAACCAAACAAGCTATACAAATAGTCTATGTTATCTGCTCTTATGTTTCCTGTCATTCATTGTGCAATTCAGAAACACCAAGAGGGAGTTATGCCAAAATTCCACAACTTTATCATAAAAATCATAGCTACTGAAGACTAATAATTTCAATAAGCTTTCCAGAGAACTTGGTAGCTTTCCATAAAATAGTAAGAAAATGAATATATGAAAAAATAAAATGAGTTTAAAATTTATCATTTGCTTTTAATTAAAAAGTTCAGCCTCCATCATATTAAAAAACTCTCATCAAGATATTTCATAAACAGTTTTCAAAACTCATTTAATTTCAAATGTTAATACATTAAGAACTTTAGAACATAGATCATTAAGTGTAAGTGACTATCAAAGGAGATCATCTTTGCCCTGAATATATAAAACATAATTTAGTTATAAATAAAAATGCTACTTTTAAAGGGAAACCACACATAGAAAACTTTGAACAGATAATATGTATAGAGAAAAGTACACACTTGGAAATTACACATCAATCATCAATAAGATAAATACAGAAACACTGCAAGAAAAAATGTAGAATGTAGAATTTAATTGCATTATTATAATATTGTACAAAAAATTAAAACCAAATTGAAGGTATTAGCATATATGAGAATTAATTCTTCCACAGTATTTCCATGATTGCTTAGACATTCCTGTTGCATGTACTCCAGGAAAGTTAAGAATATGGCCCAGTGAGAAATCATTAACTGATATTCTAGGGGGAGGGTAAGATTTCCTTTCTGACATTATTGAACATTTTTTCAGTGTGAATGTAGTAGCAGACAACAGTGCATCATGTTGTCAAAAGTTGGGCATGTTTGATCAGAGTAATTCTTTGTGATTCTAGGCATCAAAGAAAAGTTATACAGAAAAGCAAGAGAATTTTTGGACATTGGGTTTAGTTTTAATGATAAGACCAGTGCTGGTTTAAAGAATGGCCCCCATAGGTTCATTTATTTAAACGTTTAGTCATTAGGGAGTGGCTTGACTTGGGGGATGTTGGGGTTTTGTTGGAGTAGGTTTCAGCTTGTTAGAGAAACTGTGTCACTAGGAGAGGGTTTTCAGAAGCTGGAGATAGGACCATTGTCTCTCTAGTCCTACCCTCTGTGGATCATGATGTAGAACTCTCGTATTTCTCCAGCATCATGTCTGTCTGCATGCCATCACAATAATGGACTTAACTTCTGAGACTGTAAGCCAGCCCCAATTAAAAAGTTTTCTTTACAAAAGTTGCTGTGGTCATAAAATCTCTTCACAGCAACTTAACACTCAAATAAGATAGAAGTTTGTACCAGGAGTGGGGTATTTCATTGACAGGCCTGACTATGTGTTTTTTGGGGGGTGGATTTTGTTTTTTGTTTGTTTGTTTTGGGTGGCATGTGGACTTTGGAACTGTGAATTAGGAAGGCACTTGAATGCTTTAACTGGGACTTACTGGGCCATTCCAGCAGGAGTGGAGAAGACAGCAGTGCTGAGATAAATGTAGAGATTTCAGAGGTCTATGCATGTCGTAGAGATCATTCTTATCTTATTTTGGCAGAGAATGTGGCTGTTTTGGCTTTTGTCTGAAAAGTCTGCCAGAGGCTAGATTGAAGAGTTTTATATTAATGTTGCTGGCAGAGGAGATTTCAAAACAACCCAATATTGACTGTGTCATCTGGTTACTTATATGCAGATCTATAAGGAAAAGCAAACCAATAGGGAAATCATGCCAAGCAAAGAAGAATATAAAATGTACAGTTAGAGAAAAAAATGAGCACCAAGAAGTATAATGGTGCTTAGGCTAGTGCTCTAGGAGATAAAAAGTTTAAAGAAAAACCTGGTGCTAAGTATAATAAAGAGAGTGATGACTTCAGGGCAAGACCCTACCCAAAGTATAAGAATGTTGAGAACAGGATAGAGGATGCAGGCCCAGATTGTGATGTTTCAGAGAAAAGCAAAGACTCCACTAGACCTTTTGTGTCATGAGTCTGTGGTTCTGGTTAGCTGGGGCTGAAGAATCAGCTGTGATTAACAAAAGTCCAGACCCACTGAAATAAAACTTTAGTTTACTCAGACAATGGATGCTGATTGCTAGAGCTAAGAAATTAGGAGTGATTAAGGAAAGACCAGCATCATTGAGGTGACATCTTCTAGGATGTGTTTTGCCATTTAGCACTATATTCCAGAGTTAGTCAAGGTTGTACCTCATGCTGACATCTGAACTTGGTAGTGTAAGAGTCACCTAGGAAGTACTAGGTTTGAAGATGTGAAGGGGTCATGAAACGCAGCTGAGGCTTGGCACTGTGAGAGGAGACGACAGGCCACTGGAGATGGTACACCCTCAACAGAAGTTGAAACACCAGGGCTAAAGGGGTATGGAGAGAGACTGAGGCCTATGAGAGGCTATTAGCGATGGTGCAACCCAGTTACAGCACAAACCCTAGCATTTTGAAGATGCCAGTAACATGGGATAACCACCAAGAACAGCAGCAGAGGGGAGCCTGTCTGAGCTTAGAAGACAAACTGCGTGTGTTATAAAAGGACAATCAGAGAAGTGGCCACCCAGTGCACTCCAGACATTGAATGTTGAGTTATTTACTCTTGGAGTTTGGTTTTGCTTTGCTCACATTGTGACCATGCCCAGGTTCTTCCCTCTTGAAGACGGTATTTAAATTAATTTTGCTTTTTTACAGTAGCTCACTGCTGGGAGACTTTGGGCTTTTAGAGGGATTTTGGATTTTTGGAAAAGAAAATGAATACTTTAAAGAGAATGAATTTTGAATGTTTTAATATGTAAAGACTGTGGGGGGTTTTAAAGTATGTTTCAATGTGAGATCTTGGGAATGACCAAAAAGGACCAATTGTGGCTTAACACTGGTTATGTGCCTGTGTGTCAAGTTGACAAGGGGTCAATTTATGTCAACTTGATCCAAGCTATAGTCATCTGAGAGGAGGGGACCTCGATTAAGAAAATATCTTCCTAAGATCAGGCTATAGGGAATCTTCTTAATTAGTTATTGGTAGGGAAGGGCCCAACACATTGTGGGTAAAGCCATTCCTAGGATAGTTGTCCTGGCTTCTATAAAAATGCCGGCTGAGGGGCTGGAGAGATGGCTCAGTGGTTAAGGGCACTGGCTGCTCTTTCTGGGTTCAATTCCAGCAACCACATGGTGGCTCTCAACCATCTATAATGTGATCTGATGCCCCTTCTTGCATGAAGGTGTATCTGCAGATAGAATACTCATGTACATAAAATAAATAAATATTTTTTAAATGAAGCCAGAGAAAGGCATGTGTAGCAAACAGCACTCCTCCACGGCCTCCACAGCAGCTTTTGTCTCCAGGTTGCCTGTCCTGACTTCTTTCAGTATTGAATTATGGGTATGAAAGTATAAGGCAAATAAGCCATTTCCTCCCCAAATTGGGTTTAGGCTGTAGTGTTTTATCACAGCAATATTGACCCTAACTGAGGCAGGACCTAAATCTGGTTTAAAGTTTGGAGTAGAATACCTAAATTCTCTCCCATTTAAAGACTACTTAATAAGCATGTTCAACTTGAAGGACTAGGACATTTCTGTAACGCAATGGCTTCTGGTCATATCTTTTGATTTTGCTTATAATCAGAACTAGTTAGGAAGCTGTTCATCGTGTACATGCTATGGTCTTCAGGAAATACGCTGCCCACCTGCAATGCAAGGGTGAAATGGCCTGTGTTTGGCCCATAGGGAGTGGTACTTGAGGAGGAAGTGTTTCACTGTTGGCGTGGGCATTGGAGGTTTTCTCCTATGCTTAGGCTCCATCCATTGCAAAAGAGAGCTTCCTTGTAGCTGCCTGAGGAGGCCAGGCTTCTCCTGTTGGCCTGGAAATCAAGATGTAGAACACCCAGCGCCTTCTCCAGCACCATGTCTGCTTACACGGTGCCATGCTTCCTGCCATGATAATAATGGACTGAACCTACGAATCTATAAGCCAGCCCCAATTAAATGTTGACCATTATAGAGTTGCCTGGGTCATGGTGTTTCCTCACTGCAATGGAAACCCTAACTAAGACATGGCCGTTGACAGTAGTGTCTAACTGTCTTCCATGGCAACCTGATGACTTGCAAGGAATATTTAAACTTGAAAAAGGTGGTAGAGTGAGAGTCACTGTCAGAGTACCTGACTGAGTTTACTCATGTCTTAAGTCAATATTAACAAGTTTTTGTTGTTATTGTTTTTCTGATATATATTTTAAACATCTTTTAACCATGGAGCAAAGGTTATACCTCAGTGGTAGAACACATCTTTAGACCTGGAATGCCCTGTTCGATTCCCCCATGCAAACAAACAAACAAACAAACGATAAAAGAATTCTCAGCTAGCAAGGTGAGACTCATCCAAATGTCACAGCTCCTAGGATACTGCAGGAAGATTGTAAGTTTGAAGCCAGCCTACACCACACAAGTTACATGCCGGCTGGGCAAAAAAAGAGACTTTGTCTCACAAAAACAAAACAAAGCAAAACCCACAACTCTCTATGTTGTAATTTTCAATTATCTCAATAAGCCTAAAGCTTCACTTTTAGTGACTGAGTTTAGGGGAAAAGATTACCTGTGAGTGTCAAATGAATTATAAACTCAGAGACTATGGATCACAAGACAAACAAACAACAGACAGGGGAAAATCTGTGGGGAAACAGAGCAGTGCGTGCTGAGTCAAAGTCTACCAGGATTAGGAGTCCAAGCATGGGCAAGCATGCCAGAGGCACATTGCCAGCAGAGAGAATGTTCAGGAACTAAGAACACCTGACGACTTTGAACCCAATGAGGTCAGTTAGTTCTATGCTGCCTGCCCAACAGTGAACCAATGACCTCCAAGGATCTACAATTTTCAAGGACCTGACAGCCATCTACTTGTAAATACATGTTCAGGTCCCAAATGAATTTCCAGAGCATCTGGTTATGTTCTCAGCCAATTTAATGAACATAAGCCTCTAGGGGGTTCCCCCTAATAACAGGAGCAGTCCTACGCATCCCTACCTTCATGTTGTATGATCTTGTGCCTAACCCAATGTGTTTTCAAGACGGTGATCTTCTAAGTTCCTCTGCCCCTTAAAAGCTTCAAATTCCTGAACAGGATGGGAGGTCACTTATTTATCTAACCAAAATGCCTTTGCCTTGGTAGATCAGTTTAGGTGTTCTGCATATAACAGATGCTTCTTTATCACATTGATTATGATTTTTTAAATCGATATTGTAAATTTACCATTAGTGTCACCATTGTTGTTGTTAATTTCAACTTTCTTCTGCTAAATCATCAGTGATGAGCTTACTAATTCACTGCTGGAATACAATGTGTGGTGGATAAGAAGAAAGCAAAGATGGTTGTTAAGGAACCTGTCAGAGGTAGCTGGGTTGAAAAAGTTCTTCCTATGCAAGTATGAGAGCCTGCATTAGCTCCCCAATGCCTACATAAAAAGCTGAATGTGATGAGGTTGTGGGTTGGAGATGAAAATCTCTGGGGCTAACTGGTTGACCAGCCTAACTTGATATAGGTGAGCCAGTGAGAGACTATGTCTAAAAAACCAAGCTGTGTTGTTCCTAAAGTTCCTCAGGCTGCCTTCCAGCCTTCATATGCATGCCTACAGATGTGCACATGCATGTATATTGTCCTAGTTTGCTTCCAGTTGCTGGAATAGAATACTTCTCAAAAATCAACTTGAGGAGGAAAGGGTTTATTTCATCTTACAAGTTACAATACATCATCAAGGGAAGCCTGGCCAGGAACTCAAGACAGGAACTTGCAGTAGAAACCACATACAAGAGCTATTTATTGGATTGCTCATCCTGCCCCTGGTTTGCTCAGTTACCTTTCCTATGCTGCCCAAGTGCCCACATATATAGGAATGGCACCTCCCACAGTGGACTTAGTTGCCTCAATTAGCAACTAAGAAATTGCTTCACAGGCAAGCTCAGAGATCAGAGTGATCTGAGCAATTCAATTGAGGATCTATCTTCCCGTGCATATCAAATGGACAACAAAACTAACCAGGACCTGCGTGAACAACCACCCACATGTTAATGCACACACACACACACACACACACACACAGAGAGAGAGAGAGAGAGAGAGAGAGAGAGAGAGAGAGAGAGAGAATCAAATTAAATTTAAAAATTAAAAGGGGGCAAGGGAGACTGACTCTGAAAAATAGCTGTTGAACAAGAGGACAGCCCATTATTCCAGACTGCCAGGATGCATTTCCGCCACATAGAAGGTGTGTCTGAAGATTAATATTAGCCCTGGAAAGTTAAATATAGGCCAGTTTAATGACTGTCTTTCCATATGTACAGTTGACATAAGGGACATATTTTGTCATATGTAAGCATGTACATACCTCATCTTCAGGAAGATTTGAGACTGCTACTACCTTTACTGTTGGTCCACATGTAGGACAACAGGGATCCTCTCACCCCCGTTTGCAGCCACCAGAACTTGACCCAGAAACCCCCTTGATGAGCTATGACTTAGGCAAATGAAGCCACTGGCCCCACCCCAGGTGAACTCCCATGGTGGTAGGAGTTCAAGACCCTGAGGTTCTAACACTATTTTAAAAGCACCTGCAGCTCATAAAGCACCCTTGCTTAGCCCTGTACAAAGGCGAAAGGCTCCAGACACTAATCTGAGGCAAATGGCAAATTCTGCTTGGCTTTGGTTAGCCTTAAAGCTCAGCTTTCCTCTTCCTGGTTGCACTTCACACTGAATTATTTTCTTTGTGTTCTGTCCTGACTCCCATGACAACCCTTCTCTTACTGGACAAATCTTCTTCCACACACAGCATGGCCCAGCAAGGGACGAGCTTGAGCTAGCCCCAGTGTAGCTACTCTCTCCTGATTGGTACAAACTGCTGCAGTGAATGCTGCTCCCCAACCTTTGACTTCTTCCTGGTTCTGAAATAGGATGATTACAGATGAAGCAAGGCCAAAAGTTGTGAGCACTGGGGCCTCAGACAATGGAGACTCTCTCCAGAGAAACCCTGTATGTGTGACTTCTTTGACATTTGACAGCTAGCCTCCCTTCCCTATGGCCAGACAGACATAAGGCAGTTGGGAGCCTTAGGGCTAAACACTGATTTTTGTTTTGGGTATTTTTGTTTTTTTTTTGTTTTTAAAGGAAATACTGTACTGTATCACATTTTATTTTTAAAATAAATAAATATGACAGTTTAACTCTTCAATCCCTGTTCCTATATTTTAAAAGGACTCAAGAAATCAATCAAGCTTTTCACGGAAACCTAATGTGTGTGTGCATTCATTCATTTGAGTATCACGGAGAGAATGTGAAATGGATAAAGCTCGCTTGGTGCCTATTAAAGATGGAGTCAATGCATGAGAACAAGTAAGCTTGCTAGTGCATCGTGAACTCTCCTGAAGACACTGGCCTTGCCTAAGCAACACTGCTTCAGGAGTGTAAGCACACAAAGGCACATGTACACACGCAGGGAATGTTGGTTCGTGTACACATTGCCTGTGATTATCATAAAGGCCTTGCGGTATTCATGATCAAACAAGGAGGCTAAGACTGGTCACCAAACAAGTGCACTGACAGGGGGAAGGTTGAAGCTTTGAAGTTTCGACTCAGTGCCAAAGTCCCTGCTCTTTCTCCCAAATCCTCCTGTCATCAGTACGATAATCTAAAGTCCAAGACCAGCGAAGCGGCTCTATAGATGAGAATGGAAAGCAAAAGAGAAAGGAGCCACTCAATACTTTTGAAAATGGGAGAATGCTGATATTTCCATTCCGAGACACAGACTGCCACACTGTAACTTTTGCTGTTCTCAGACTGAAGATCTGAGACTCTTCCATCTCGGCCACACAGACAGCCCTTCAAATTGTGTAGGCATTCATTGTATCCTCCTGATCATTTAAATGATTTCAAATTCTACCATAATTAAGAATATCTGACTTAACTGTTCATGGATGAATATCTGTGACACCACTTTATATATGAGATTCTAAGTCCTACCGTGAATAATATGATACCCATCACTCTCACCAGTGCATTGACAGCTTCAGCCTTTAAATAGAATCCTTTTTCACACTTTCAGTCAGGCCCACAAATAAACAAGAGATGTTCAAACATTTTCTACAACAAACTCAACTATATACTAACAGAAAATTTAGGAGTGGAGCAATTATCTGGAAAATCCAGGACACCCAGCTATGAGAAGGACACAGAGGACAGAGCCTGGCACAGTGCAGTATGAACAGTGAGTTCAAACACACTCAAGAATGATGTGCACAGCTTAGTCGTTCATGTTCCTTCACTGGGGGAATCACGTGATGGCTGCTTGCCTAGTTGCCCACAATTATTCCAACTGAATAATTAGCTCTATACAGACTCTTTCCAGTAATTGCAACCGCCTGATTAGCTTAATACCAGAATAAATGCAAGGACATTCAAGAAGTCTGAAAATTGCTGTCTGAGACCTGATATCATTGTTTGAACTACTTAAAGAAATAATATTTGACTATTGATCTCCCCAGAGAGGTTGTCCGTCTAAGATCACATGTATATGCACAAATATATGTCTCCTTCATTGTCCCAGGACTCTGGGAATCACAATGGATGCTCCCAAAGTACACATCTACCCATGAAGCACATAAGACTTATGTACGTGCAGATGTGCTTTTCCTTTCAGTCTTTCTCCTTCCTCCCTTTCTGCCTCTTTTCCTTCCTGCTTTGTTTATGGTTTATTTCAGAGGAAGTTTTTATTGATTTTTTTCTTATAATGATGTATTAAAGATACCACCCTATAACCTTATTGCAAGTTTTTCAAAACTTTTTTTAAAATAACGGTGGAAAGTACAAAAGAAAGCCAGCAATTTTTTTTTAAATAAAGTTGTACCATGGCTTTTCAAATAATTTGAAATGCTACACTTACTGGATATTTGAACTACAAGTGGTTTATTTCCCAGAATAGTGTGTCATATATCTTGATATCCAGTTAAGACTTATATCTCCCTTTTTATATCTCTTAAAGAGTGTCCATTTCTTGGATATTTCTCTTGTATAATAAGTTCAGTTTACCAGTTTGCCTGAAAGGCAATTTTGAAACTTATAGTATGGGATGGAATGAATTTAAGGAATAATTTTTGTAGAAATCAAAATGTTTTCATGACCGAGTCTGCACAAACATGTGTATCTCTGTTTATTTCAACAGAAGTTTCTAAGCATTTTAAAGCTTACTTTAATTGATATTCATTTATTTTCCACATGAATACAATAATACTATTAAAACATATTAAATTATCTCTTACTACTGTATGTCACTACTTTTCAAATTCTTCTAGACTGTCCAATAAATACTTAGTACAATTTGGTATAGCCCTGAAGTAAACACCATAGAACATATGCTTAACGTCCTGGAGTCCTAGAGTTAAATCTCCAGCATCCCCCGAATAAACGAACACTGTGGCGGTTTGAATATGCGTGGCCCCCTTAGATTCGTGAGTTTGAATGCTTGGCCATAGGGAATGACACTGTTAGGAGAAGTTAAGACTGGAATAAACTATGAAGTTGGACTAAATACATTTTTATTATGTTATGACTATAAGACTATGGGAACCAGGGAGTGGAATGTGGTGATTTGAATAGGTTTGGCCCCCATAGATTCATGAGTTTGGATGCTTGGCCCAGAGGGAGTGGCACTATTAGGAGGTGTGGCCTCATTGGAGTAGATGTGGCTTTGTTGGAGGAAGTGCATCACTGTGTAGGTGGGCTTTGAGGTCTCATTTGTGCTCAAGCTCCATCCAGGTTAGAATATTGTCTCCCGCTGGCTGCCTTCAGACCCAAATGTGGCATTCTTGGCTCCTCCAGCACCATGTCTACGCGAATACTGCCATGTTTCCTGCCATGATGATTATGGACTAAACCTCTGAAACTATAAGCCAACCCAAATTAAATGTTGTCCTTCATAAGAATTGCTTTGTGTCTATTCACAGCAATAAAACCGTAACTTAGACAAATACATATGATAAAAAGCATTTAGACAGAGCTTTACGGACAGCTCCATGTCTGTCAGCAAGGAGGAGGGAATATTACAGCCAAGGGAAGACTGAGCGGAAATATGGAAAAGGAGCCTACACAGCATGTTTGGGGCCCATGCATATTCTGGGGCCCGGGCTTGGAATGGCAGATAATGAAAGCCAGGTGGTCAGACTAGAGATGAAAGATCAGGTCAGCTCACAAAGAGTTTGCATGCACCACAGGGCCTGATACACCACAGGGCCTGATACACCACAGGGCCTGATACACCACAGGGCCTGATACACCACAGGGCCTGATACACCACAGGGCCTGATCATACTGTATTTTCTTAATCACATGGTAGTGCAAAGTTAAGTCTAGAATTTCATCATTATCATAAAGTCACTATACATTGCAGATGTGATTTCAGACATGAAACCCATAGTATAGCATAGATATGGTCTGGACATTCTCTGGTAGGTTGGAACTGCTGTGTGTTAAGAAGGATACCCACAGCAGGATGGGTGGAGTGGGCCAGGAGCCACGTTGGATTAACATGGAATTTAATTACATTCGGATGCTTTTCTTTTTAATTGGGGAACATTAGGAAATTAAATGTCCATGCTCACAAATAAATCCCATTCTAAACAGCAAAAGCAAGTTATTTTAGAGTGATAAGATCAAGTAAAGGAAGAGTGATGGGTGCATCAGGGAACAGTGGCCAGTATCAAGTACTTCAAATAAGGTTCAGCCCTTTTTAGCTCACCTTTTGGAGATTTGAGACTATTATTTCTCTCTATCCTACCACCCTCTTCTCCTGTTGCCAGATGTGGCTTGAGCTGAGGAACTGGAGCTGAACAGCAGCACTGCAGTCACAGGAAGAGATGTTATTAAGGATGAACTCCTACAACAACAGAAGACAAAGTTCAGTACTAACCTGCTTCAATTCCCTATGCTGCCGAAACTGGTAGGAGTTTATGGCCATTTCTCTTGTAAATCCAACCCAACATGATATCCATCTACCTATCTATCTATCTACCTATCTATCTAATATCTATCTATCCTTCAATCCAGCCATCTATTCATCTATATCTATGTATCTATTATCCATTCATCTATTATCTATCCATCCATCTACCTACCCATCTCTCCTTCCATGTATCATATATGTATTATGTATGTATGTATCTGTTATCTCTCTATTATCTATCTATCTATCTATCTATCTATCTATCTATCTATCTTTCTATCATCTATCTATCTCATCTGGCAGACTCTAACACTGTAGCTTGCCCTAGCCTTGAACTCACCATCCTGCTTCTTCTCCCCGTGTGCTAGGATTTCAGATGTGTGCTAAGAGAATCCTTACTGAAGACTGAAGATAAATCAGTTGACCAAACATCACCAGGGGATGGTGGAGAAACAGGAGCTTAATTTTATACTAAGGGTGATAAGATAAAGAGAATAGGCTATCGTAGCCAATACAGCACAACAAGATCCTTGCTAAAGGTGGATTTTACAAGGTGTGTACATATGAGCCTTCAAAAAAACTTAAGTCCATCAAACATTGCTTGTCACACCCTTAAAACAAGGCACCCATCTTTATGTGTGAGAAGCCATAGACACAGACTGGCCTCTGCTGGGAGACAGTACAGGAAATACTTCTGGGGGAGAAGCGTTTGCTGCTGCAGCCTCCTTGGTATGCTGTAACACATCTCAGATTACAGGCCTTCCAATGCCCCCAGAAGGCAGTCGTGGTCAGAGAAGAATTTAACCATTTTAGGGTCAGCATAGACCTTAAGCAGGATGGCTCTAATGGGAACTTTGGAAGAAAACTATTATCAAGAGCAGAGAAAAAAGCAAGCAAACAAGCCAAGCCAGTTGAAACCTAAGGCACTGGTTTGCCTAACGCAGGACATCTGGCCACCTTCTCCTAACAGAGTACATCAGAGAAGCCCAAAGTGCAGCATACCACAGACCAAGTCAGCTTTGCCAGCTGAAGCTTAACTTTGGAATTTCCTGTATTTCTGTTTCAATTAGAATTCATTTTTCTTTTCCTTTTTTTTTTTTTTTAAATATTCTTCATAAAAAGAGTTGAAGTTGGGGTGGGGGGGGAGGTGGCACTTAGCGATCTGAGAGGAATAAAGGGGAAAAGGCAGTATAGGAAAGCAGAGAAACGGAAGTGCTCAGAACTGAACCGGAAGTGCTTGGAACCACCATTGGCAGGGAGGGAGTGGGCGTGGGTGACAAGGTGAGGCAATGAGTAGGTTCCCTTGTTCCAGAGTAGAAACAGCTCTACCAGGGGCTGCTAGCCAGCAGTGGGCAGTCAAGGACATCTCCTGTTATCCCAGTACCAAGCAGCGTGCAACCATCAGTGACTCCAGCTCTTGAACATCTGATGGCTTCTGAGGACACCCACACTCATTCTCATGGAGTGCGGGCACGGACGCGCGCGCACGCGCTCGCGCGCGCACACACACACACACACAAATTTAAAAAGAAACTACTTTACTACGTGCACATACCACATTCTAGATATATATCTTTATGCCATTAAGTTGCATACCTTAAATATGTACGGTGAAGTTTGTTTTCCAAAGGAAGACTTTCAAAGCTGTCCTAGAATCAATGGGATGAAAGCTCTTACCCTGCAGATGAACTTCCTGAAGGACACACTGAAGGATCATCAGCACTCGGAAGAGGTGTGAGCCCTGTATGTGGTTTGATTATAGCAAACAAGAGAATGCTTTCATGAGGTTGTGTCACCATCCATCATGATTAACGTGTCAGGCTGTGGCTTTAGCTGCTCTTTAGTTATGCCTATACAAATAAAGATCAATTGGATCCTCCAAAAGCAAGAAAGGATTTGACTATGCTGTAGTACTGGGAAGCACAAAGGGCGCCGAGCAATGGCTCAGTGATTAAGATCACAGGCTGCTCTTGCTGAGGAGCCAGGTTTGATCTCCTGTCCACTTGGTGAATCATAATCCATTGTCACTCCAGTCTCAGAGGATGTGATCCCCTCTTCAGGTCTCCAAGGGCACTGAACACATGTGGTGCACAGACACACACGCAGAGGGGAAAAACAAACAAACAACCATCCATATGCCCAAACACAGTCTATAGGAGCTGAGTGCTAACTCACGTTTTGTCTTAGTTTGGGTCTTACTGCTGTGAACAAACACCATGACCAAGGCAACTCTAGTAAGGACAACATTTAATTGGGACTGGATTGCAGGTTCAAAGGTTCAGTCTGTTATCTTCAAGGTGGGAGCATGGCAGCATCCAGGCAGGCATGGTGCAGGAGGCGCTGAGAGTTCTACATCTTCAGCTGAGGGCTTCTAGCAGAAGACTGACTTCCAGGCAGCTAGGATGAGGGTCTTAAAGCCCACACCCACAGTGACACACCTACTCCAACAAGGCCACACCTTCTAATGGTGCCACCCCCTTGTCTGAGCATATACAAATCATCACACATTTCTTATCCTCAGTCCTAAGAAACTGGCTGGGGGAGGCCCTCTGAGCTGTCTTTGTTCCAGAGGGAATAGCAGCACATTTGTTGTCCACATGTGGCTTCGTCTGTTTCGTGAGCCTGAGCGGTGTGTGAGTAACCTCTAACTCTGTAAAGGAGAGTCTCCTACACATGTCACTTGGGATGAAAATTGACACAGCTCTAAAGGATCATCTTCTTAAGCAATGAAAAAGGTTTATCACCAAGGAGCTGCAAGTTGACCATAGCATACTATCTCCTATTGAAGTTCCTTTTCACAATTTCAATTAAAAAGAGGGATAGCTGAAATCTCTGGCCATGCCTGACCATACCGGGGCAACAGAGATTTTCCTGTTCATGACCCTGTGGTTTTTAATTTCTCACTTGGCATATTAAGCTGGCTGGAACCAGCTTCTATGAAGCGATGGTGCATATTTTGTCCAGATCCTATATGTAAAGATTAGCTTGGAATTAGAGGTGGTGAGAATATCTCCGTCATGGGCATGGGCAGACCTGGCAGGTACCAGAGCTCCTTTCTCCAGGTAGACAGCGGCTGAGTGCTTACCATATGACGAGATAGAGCCGATACGGGCAGACACTCACTGTGTGATGGGCTAGGGAGCATTTCAAAAACATGGCTTTCACTATTCCTATATCGTTTAGTACCACTCTGACTTGGAAAGCAATCACATACAAAAAAAATCCACATATTTATTTGAACGTGGATTATTAGCAGCCATTAGATCTATTAACACAACTTAAGAGGTTTTTAAATGAAAAGCTATTATCTCCTTTGTTTTTTCCCCCTTTTTGAGATAAAGTCTCACTCTGGTCTGTTTATTTGTTTTTATTTTGTTTTATTTTTATTTTGTTTTGTTTTATTTCATTTGTTTGTTATTTTTTTAAAGACAGGGTTTCCCTGTATAGCCCTGGCTGTCCTGGAACTCACACTGTAGACCAGGCTGCCTAGGACTCAGAGTTCACTCTGCCTCTGCTTCCTGAGTGTTGCAACTAAAGACATCTGCCACCATCACTCAGCTTTGTATCCTCCATTATTTCTTGAACTACAATTAACTTTTAAATGGGATTGATCCCAGACCAGACTGGTGTGTTTATTCAGGACCCGCCTGGCTCAGTGCAAAGCTGTTTCACTCTCAGAAGAATGGAAGACTTGATAGTCGTGTCATTAGTGACCTTGAAAGGGCATCTGTCTCATCCTGCACTTTCAGGGCACAGTGAAAGCCAGCAGAAGTCATGAGAAGCACCAAGGATGAGGGCTACAGAAAGATTCTTGGAGTCAGGGTGACAGGCCTGGTCAGAAGGCGACAGAAAAGTCCCAATCCCACTGAGCAGATACCACCCACTCAGACCTTGGTGATAGATTCCTCCTTAACTATAAAGCTAAACTGTCAGCGGGCCTCCCTGAAGAAGCCAAGGGTTTGGAAAACCACAAGTCGTGGACTTGAGCGTCTAGTAAGAAATCCGTCCCAGACATTACATCACTGGGTTTTTCTTTCAATGCCAGCTAGGAACAGGTCTTCAACTGCAGGAAATGTGTTGATTGCGCTTATCACAATGTAACTGCCTCTCAACACATTGTAACTTTCATGCCAGCAAAATAACTGAGAGCATTGTGGGCAGGTAGAGAGTTCAGTCACATAATTACATACATCGATATTCACCTATAACTTTATTTTCTAATACAAATATTATCAACTCCCATATTGAAACTGTTCTCTCTGTGTGTGCTCCTCTTTCTCTCTCTCTCTCTCTCTCTCTCTCTCTCTCTCTCTCTCTCTCTCTCTCTCT